>NC_064646.1:436582555-436885585 GCF_023864345.2 Schistocerca serialis cubense
AAGTACGATTCTAATGCAGGCACAGGTCTTTCAGAGCACACCGTTTCGCGCATATTGTTGAACATGGGACTCCGGAGCAGACGGTTTCTAAGTGTTGCCATGTTAATGCAAGGACATCGTCGGTTACGATTGCAATTATCGCTGCATCATCGACACTGGACCGTGGATCAATGGGAACGTCTCTCCTGACCCGAATTACGTTTCGTATTGTACTAGGTTGATGATAGTGTCTGGAACGGTCAGTGCCGAATTAAGCCAGCGTTGGTCCCGTAGTAAATTCTAAGAAGAGGCTGTTGGTGAACCTTAGATCTCAAAGATTAGGATATAAAATGAAGTAGCACTTTTCTCGATTTAATTTGCGCAAATCTGGGGATAACACTAGTCAGATCAGTGTTTCTAAGCAATTCACAATCTTTGTTCATGAAGGTGCGGATTGTCTGGACGTTCTTGGCCCATGGTGTTCTTGAACTCGTTTTTAATGCACCTTAATGTTCTCCACCTCAGTTAGTGGTCATCAATGGCAAGTAAACGCGTAAGACTATTTCTAAATTTAGGAAACGCAGTTCTAATAAATTTCAGTTAAAAGTTTACAAAACTGCAGTTCGAGGGGCTCGTGCTTTTTGATGGCAATAGCAGCAACCACATCTTTTTTGAGCAGCTCAGAAATCTGCGCCAGTTCGTCACCAAGGATTTCTTCCTGATCCTCTGGGTAAGCACTGACGATAATTGGAGTTACACTCTAAGGAAAAAACGACACGCACAAATGGGTAATTCAAAGGACACAGAAATAGGTAGAGATGGTGTACAGTCGGAAAAGTGATTACAATTTCAGAAAAACTGAATGATTTATCGAGAGGCTAACCTTTACAAAACTGAGCAAGCCAAAAATGCGCAGCTCCACCTCTGACCTTTATGAAAGCAGTTATTGGGCCAGGGATTGGTCAACAGAGTTGATGGATGTCCTCCTGAGGGACATCGTGCCAAACTGAGCCCAACTGGCACGTTAGATCGTCAAAATACCGACTTGTTTGGCGGGCCCTGTCCATAGTGTTCCAAATGTTCCGTTGCTCAAATGTAAGCCGAGGATGGTTTGCCATGGAGAGCAACAAAATGGGGCATAGAATATCATCGACGTAAAGGTGCAGTGGATGACAACTGAAAGAGTCCTCCTGTGAAATAAAATGGCAACCCAGCTGATCCAGCGCCGAGAGAGATGTTTGCATAGCAGCTAATAGCTTCACAATGTTATACTGACGTCACAGGTCGCGCTGTAGAAATATGTTCGACTTCGATCTTAGTGGGACAGCCTGTTCGTCACTGAATTTACCCATCAAACTGCTGCCAGTGTGGGAGCACCTTCTGCCATTGTTTTCTGCAGATGAGACTTTCAGCTGCAAAAATCTATTTTTTTACTGATCGCCATATTGCACTGACAGTTAAACCCTGCAAAAGAGTTCTACCTGAAGTCAAATACGGAAAGACTTTTACTCATTTACACTGCTCCACCACTGAGGATGGAAGCGAAGACCAGACGGGAGCAAAGACCTAATTGCAGATTGATTCACCCTCGCAGACACTGCAGAAATTCGTTCCATTGCTTCCCAGAGTAGCGCAAGGTGTTTTCTCTTCCTCGTGGTCCTAACGCGGCATTTGAGCTGCATCTAGCCGTGCTTACCTGCCTAGTGTGGCTGACGCATTGCCGCGAAATGCGCGTGCATACCTACACACAACGCCAGCGCATCTATAGAGTTGCCAATGTTATACTGATGTCACATGGCTATGTAAAATAAGAACCTAGTCGACCTCTCAGATACTGTATAGTGTCCCAGAAATAGTTAATGCTGGCTTTCATTGGAGCTTTTGTGATCTCTCAGCTAATCTGCATGGAAATTCTTGCCCTAACAGAACCTGTTTACGAAAGAATAGCGTCGAATGCATTTTCCCTCGTGGTCCTAATGTGGCACCCCATCCATCACGTGTTACTCTTCCTGCTTTCAGCATACACAAACGTTTTCACCGCTATGCAGAGACTCCTATATCCCAGCACAAAGGATATCTTGTGAATGAATGGAGCAATATGAGTGGCTCTTATCGAATTTACCCACCGAATTACTGATGCTGCTGGTGTGGAAGCTCTGTTCAACAGCAAAATAACTATTTTACACAGATCCCATAATGCGCTGACAGTTAAACGCTGTAAAGTGCCCCTACATATCGTTAAATACGGAAGTCTCACTCAGTCACATTGCTCTCCCACTGAGGACAGAAGTTTGAATATTAGAGCGTGAAACTGATCTCCAACCCAGCAATATATGACCACGTACTGTGTCGATGTAGTAAACATACAATTCGTATCCTGTGCCATACAAAATCACCCCTTTTACATCAATCGCACATAAACTGCAAAGACAGACAGAATAAGCACATGCACTGTAGGTATACTCGTGCCACTAGATATTTTCCCGCAGCTGACAGTCAGAAGTCATCCACTCCCAACATGTTACCAGAGCGCTCTCAGCTGACCAAAGACACTCTCAGAACTGTTCTACAAATTCGGCCTCATTCCCCCATGGTACAAACGCTTTACTGTTTCTGGTCCAAACCTGCTTGCTTGCTTGCTTTTCTACCCCCATCTGCAGACCCTGGGACCCTGGGATTACAAGAACACATGTAGTTTCACATGGTTTGCCATAATATTATACCATTTATGCGATACTTCTCAACATCAAGCACACAGCAGTATCCTACTGATCGCTCGTGCAACATAACTCCGAAGATATAGACTGGAAATTATTCCTCTGCAAACTCGAAACCTTAGCGAGGTGCTGTAAACTGCTGAGTAACTAGAAACTTATCCCTTCTGCTAAGACCTTTACGTGAGAACTCGAAAAAACTAGAGGAAACTGATATTTCCACTTGCAAATACCGATATCGGTGATGTAACAGATTCCAAATCACCCTTTAATTTACAATGTCAACTAAGGTGTTTCTCATGTCTAGGGAACCAGGAAAACGTGTCTTCCACTGGTCTTTCACCTGCTACATGCACACACCACAGTCGAAGTTCCCTCAACTAAATAAAGGCGCGAAATGTGCAGAGGCAGTCAACTCAACAATTTACAAGGTAGGGAATAATGGACCAGCGCAAACACAGGTCGATTTTGAATATTCTCAAATTTCCACACGATCACAAAAACTATCCAGCACATACTAAGTATTAGTTCACTATTCGGCCATCTAGAGGACAACACGGTTAAGTCAGCTACATTCCTACACTACAACAGGCCTCTCCATTCAGACGGCTCCTACCATTAATGGGGAGGGGTGAACCATTCCCCCCACAGGTTACCGGCGCTACACGCCAAGCACACATAGACAGAATCGTCCTAGGAAAAAAATCTGGCCGCCTATGTATTTTATACTTGTACTTACAACTAAATGTTACGATTGTGGTCTCAGTTGAGCGACACTGGACAGTGAGCGAACTATGGGAAATACACCCTGCTGATGGCTGTGGCTCTAGAAATAGAGATATCGGTACCATTCTTATGACTTGACATACTCTTCCCTTTGCTATCACAGTACTCCACGTTAAATCCATACCTTCCTTGTGACTGGACATAGTCATTTCCGTTGCACATGTTGGAACACAAACACATACTTTATAAGTCTGATGCTCAAGGCGAACCTATCATGCATTCCCTACTACTAAGAATAATACTTCGTCAATAACTGATCGAAAATCAACAATAGTTGGACATATCTCATAAGTTTTTCTTGTGAGTGCTGCCACTGTGTCATAGAATGAGAGGCGTAAATGTCTTACAAACCGTTATATATTAAAAAAACACAAAAATATCACCATCACAAGTGGTCTTGGTTCTACAGGTGGACACAAGAATCCATGTTAAAAGCTACACCAGCTTTATAAAAACACAAATGGCATTACGTATGAATGACGTGATTTTCCAGACAAATACTGTGACACTGAATGTAGACGGTGATTAATAGAGTGTATATTATCAGACCAGCAGCGCAGTTACACGTGGCCGATAGTGCACCCTCGTAATGAAATTACCAAATTTTGAAAGTGGCTCAGGTAAGGAGCGTGGCATGAAACCAGTGTTTGCAACTCCCTCATGCCACCACCACTAGATATTTCTCCCGTATTTGTAAGGCATTCCGTCTCTATGCCATCTCAGAGGTTCTGCGATACATCCACTGAGCTATAGATGCTGATTGACTGAGAAGTATCGCAAACAGTAGTAGATGGTGTGATGATTCAGGTCGTAAGAAATGTACACTAGCTTTTCAGATCTCTAGAGCTATGGTTTCGGTAGAAATGATGTCTATGATTGGGAATCAAGCCTTTCCGTTCAACCACAGACCTGCATTGGATCCTATGGAGAAGTCCTTTAATGATTACAGCCACTAGTGAATCATATTTCTGTCACTCTCATATCTCTAAACGAGCCACCTTTCTCAAACCTATCTGCTACAGTAAAATTCCCAGTCCCTGCAGTGTGCACATGTGATCGTTCCAATGTAAGTCGGAACTGAGTAGAAGTTGGAGAAAGCTGTATCTACCACCTTCTGCAACCCAGATATATACAGGCAAAACTGAGTTACTGCAACAGAACTGTGTTTTGACCATTATACGGAAACGAAGCCTGCTCCTGCAACACAAAGTAGTAAAAGATAGTATGGAAACTGAGAGAAGGACGTGGAATTTGCCATTGCATTGTGGTGCTTCTCCAGACTACAAGCAGGTACTACAGATCGACGTCCCTCAGGGCTCATTCACCTCTATCGCCCCTACATTCTATCATCATTACTCTGTACCACCCACTGGTAGTAGGAGCAAGACTTTTGGTCAGGTGAATACAGGGTTATAAATACAAAATCAAATAGGGGTAATGCAGGAGTAGGTTTAATAATGAATAAAAAATAGGAGTACGGGTAAGTTACTACAAACAGCATAGTGAACGCATTATTGTGGCCAAGATAGACACGAAGCCCACGCATACTACAGTAGTACAAGTTTATATGCCAACTAGCTCTGCAGATGATGAAGAAATTGATGAAATGTATGATGAGATAAAAGAAATTATTCAGGTAGTGAAGGGAGACGAAAATTCAATAGTCATAGGTGACTGGAATTCAACAGTAGGAAAAGGAAGAGAAGGAAACGTAGTAGGTGAATATAGATTAGGGCTAAGAAATGAAAGAGGAAGCCGCCTGGTGAATTTTGCACAGAGCATAACTTAACCGTACCTAATACTTTGTTCAAGAATCATGAATGAAGGTTGTATACATGGAAGAACCCTGGAGAAACTAAAAGGTTTCAGATAGATTATTTAATGGTAAGACAGAGATTTAGGAACCAGGTTTTAAATTATAAGACATTTCCAGGGGCAGATGTGGACTCTTACCACAATCTATTGGTTATGAACTGTAGATTAAAACTGAAGAAACTGCAAAAAGGTAGGAATTTAAGGAGATGGGACCTGGATAAACTGAAAGAACCAGAGGTTGTACAGAGTTTCAGGGGGAGCATAAGGGAACAATTGACAGGAATGGGGGAAAGAAATACAGTAGAAGAAAAATGGGTAGATTTGAGGGATGAAATAGTGAAGGCAGCAGAGGATCAAGTAGGTAAAAATACGAGGGCTAGTAGAAATCCTTGGGTAACAGAAGAAATATTGAATTTAATTGATGAAAGGAGAAAATTCAAAAATGCAGTAAGTGAAGCAGGCAAAAAGGAATACAAATGTCTCAAAAATGAGATCGACAGGAAGTGCAAAATGGCTAAGCAGGGATGGATAGACTACAAAAGTAAGGATGTAGAAGCGCAAATCACTAGGGGTACGATGGATACTGCCTACAGGAAAATTAAAGAGACTTTTGGAGAAATGAATATCAAGAGTGATCGCATACATGACTGCAGTATGACGAATCAGTCGAAACAGAACGCAGAGCCTTCAGCTATTCTGTCACTGTGACAGATGCGTTTAAATGTAGAGGTCGTCAATCACTTCCGGACAGCAGTTTGGAAACTCCCCACAACGCCACCAAACTCTTACCGTTTCCTTATGTTGTAACTGTCTTTTATTGAAAATCATCCAGTGTGTTTGGTGTGATGGTAGTCGCAGAAACAACATTTACACCGTGTAACATCTAGTTTTCTGCGAGACGCAATGGATCAGAACGTGGTAATGTCAGTTTAGAACCTCACACAGACCTCGAAGTCGGGGTGGAAAAACAAAATGTGTGGCAGTGTACAAAGCGTGTTACAGTAGAAAAAAACAATGTTTCAAACAACGACACAGGCTCACAGGGCACATCTCTTGCGACTTAACAGTTTGGTCTGTGGGATAGTGCCACCTCCTACAGAACAGGTGATGAAAGTTTTATGCAGTAGATCAAAACCTGTAAATTTAATAGGATTGTCACATGTGTTTGATGCTGGTATGCATGCGGTATTTGTTTTCGATATATGGAAGGAGAGAGATGTGGTAAAAATCTTATCGAGTTCTCTGTCGGATGAGGTTAGTAGAACTTTTAAAGTTCATAATTTCTTTTTAGTGGATGGTACAGAATAACGATGATGGAATGTTGGAGACATAGACGTGAATGGGCATTGAGGGACGTGGATCTGTAGTACCTGCTTGTAGTTTGGAGAAGCATCACAATGCAGTGGAAAAATACACGTCCTTCTCCCAGTTCCCGTACTATCTGTTATACTACTTTGCGTTGCAGAAGCAAGCTTCATTTTCGTCGAATGGTCAAAACACAGTTCTGTCACAGTAACTCAGCTTCGCCTGTGTCTACACGGGTTGCAGAAGGTGGTAGATATAGCTTGCTCCAACTTCTACTTAATTCTGACTTACATTGGAACGATCACATGCGCAAAACTGCAGGGACGGTGTGCAGAGCCTGAGGGCAACTTGCAAGATGCATAGGGGCTACCTAAAACCATGTTGGAATTTTACTGTAGCAGCTACCGTCTCCTGATATGAAAATAGTTGATTCCTCTAGTGGCACGAGGTCCTGTCCAAACCTCAACTCTGAAAACTAGGTAGTCATAATGCTTTGACTCCTCAGATCTCACTTCTTCTTTTCGTTAAAGTCACTCCATGTAGGTTGGGCTCCACTACACTCAAGTTTTGGCAATCTTATTTTATTTTATTTCCACTTTGTGGCCAGAAATCCTTTTTTTTCGCTATTTCCAATTACATAAATGTCCCTTTACAAACTCCGATTTGTCTGAGCAGATCATGTTTGCTGCACGTTTGATCTACAGTATGCAGTTCGGATTTACACCTTTCAATCACAATGCAACTTTCTCACAGTGCTAATGGTTCCAGTTTCCTCAGTCAGTCAATGAAATAAGCGATTCTTACAATTTTTTTAAAAAAAACTAAAGAAGCAATCAATATAAATCTTTTTGAACATTATTCTTTGATTCTCGGACGATATTATCTGATTTCTTTAAGAAATTCACTCATTATTAGGCCCTCCCCCATCTGAGGAGATAAAGTTGCCGTGTCCATTACGGAAGTCCTCCAGTCTGAAAATCTAATCTCAAATAAAAAACAAACAGTTTTTTTAATCTGTAGGATATTGTGCACGGTGTAATAGCACAGTGTTTTGAAATTTGAAAAAAATTAAATAAGATAAACTTACGGGCGTTTGAAACGAAGATGTTGTTTTGCCTTGTGTTTTTGGCCACGTTTCTTGCAGTAACTGATGAATAAATTAAAATAAATAATTATGCTATTATTCTATCGAACATGTTGGACAAGTAATACAGCCTAGTTTCCACAACATATCTTTATTAGTGTGCCCGCAATCTATTTCGTTAGCTTGAAATGTACTGTATCTTAAGCTGGCTGAATGGGCTGCGGGCATACTAACAAAGATATCTTTCTGAATCTTAGCTGAATTACTCCCCACACATGTTCACAAGGAGTGATGGGGTAATTTTCTTAATTTAATTTATTCATCATATACATTTTATGTTGTTGGGACATACTGAGTCTCACCTTTATCTACAGTAATGATGTAGGATGCAGCTAAGGATTAAAAGTGAGACTTAATATGTCTCATGAACGTCACCTGCTTATGATTAATATACGACCTAGGCCTGAGGTGTAGGCAGATTTAAACCCATTTCGCTCATTGCTAAGGTACTATTTCAATAATGGGCATCATCGGCAATACTGACGCTAGTTTAGAATGGGAACAGCAGTGGACTGAGGCGTGGGCTGAAATTTGTATCTGCGAGGGGGATGTCCTTGGGCAATCCGCGTACCTGTCGTAGCCGTGCTAGCAGTGTGGCATAACGGCTAGTTCATTTGCCTAGTAAATAGAAGACCTGTGTTCGAATTTTAGCACTGGCACAAATTTTAGATCATTGCTCCGGCCAACATCATTAATTTATTCATTTGTTACAGCAAGAAACGAGACAAAATCACGCAACAAAACCACATCTTTGTTTCAGACGTCTGCCATTTTAATCTTTTTTTTCAAGTTTCAAAACACACACACACACACACACACACACACACACACACACACACATATATATATATATATATATATATATATATATATATATATATATATATATATATTGCTCTGCCCGTTTACATGCAACCTAATGACTAGCCATTTACAAAGGTACAACAAAATCTATTTATCTGGAATGTCCGTCAAACAGTACATGACAGCAGAGTACCTTGTTATTTTGTTTCACGACTGCGTCTGTTGCGACCAGGCGAAACTACTTCCGTCTGGCCACAACTGTGGGTTCTTTGATTTCCCGGGAGGAAGGCTCATCAAACTTGAACACGTAAAATGTTAGTTCACTTTATTATATAAATGAATAAAAGATTTGCTTAACTTTGACACACTTTTTTACCACAGGAGTATCGGATAATTTACAACTGGTATGGACTAGCAAAGCATCACTTTGAGGCACTAATTAACGAATTGTTCTCTTGGGATACAATGTTCCCCATTAACAACATTACAAGGTCGTATGAAACTTCAACTACTCGTTGGTCCTAGACCATGATGACTTCTCTAGATGAGGTCTCGAACTGTCCATCCATTCTCGACACTATATTGATCTCAGCACTGCTGTTGCTGAGAGGGAGACGTGGTTTTCTGTAGCTCCTCCCATACGTCGTTGTGGATTGTAGCGAGCTTCACTAACGTCTGTGGCATCGGTTGCCGATTTTGGTGGCAGTGTGATCTCTTTTTGATACCACAGTATATGTGGTCAACTGAATCAGAGGTTTATTTAGTCAGTCCTAGGCAGTTTTGAACCGTGCACGGCTCGTGTTCGTCCCATTAATTGTTTGTCATCTTCTATTACGGTAGTGCCGCCTTGTATAATAATTCAATTTACTGGCGTCACTAACTTCCAGCCTTACTTGCCCGTGAGTGGCAGCAGCAGCGCGTGTCGATAAGCGCACTGTCGTACCACCTCTGGAGCGACCGATAGTGTTTCCGGGTCGTCGGGTAGTCGGTGAGTGGGAGACGCACCAGCAGTGCAGTCGCGACGGAGCAGCAGCCGCGGACGGACCAGCGGTCCAGTCGGTCGGCTGGCGTGGAGAAGCAAGAAAGGCCCCCCGCCGGCCGTTGTGGCCGAGCGGTTCTAGGCGCTTCAGTCCGGAACCGATTCAGATTCGAATCCTGCCTCGGGTATGGATGTGTGTGATGTCCTTAGGTTAGTTAGGTTTAAGCAGTTCTAAGGCACCGATGACCTTAGATGTTGTCCCATAGTGCTTAGAGCCATTTCAACCATTTGAAGCAAACCTCCGTCTCGCGGAGACGGGCTGGAGCTGCTGGCAGCGTGTACGCACGGTTGGAGTGTGAGGTGCTGCTAGTGCTACGAAGTTCGTCGCCTACCGATCTTGGACATGAAAGTTGAGTCCTCACTTAACTTACTATCGAGCCTCAACTGTTTACATTTCTTCGTTTGATCCTGGTTGTCGATTTTGGGACATTCCCATGAGCAACAACGTGTGTATTTTTAACTCGGCTAAGATTCCACCCGTCTTCCTGTGAAATTTAACTTAATTTATTCCCTGTTATAGAAGTTCACCAGCGGTACCTTGTGCCTTGTGGCCGTTGACGTTCCGGTTACCTGCCCTGGTCGTTGACGTAATTTTAGGCAGTGTATTTTCCTCGTCGTGTTGTTGCTGTCCAGCGTGGCGTGTAGTTCGACAGCTGAGGTGTTGTTGGTCGTTGTGGTCGCCAATATTATGTGTATCGTGTATTGAAATCGTTTTGCTGGTTGCGTGGAGCGGAACTGATTTGGTTGATTGGTCGGTCGGCTGTCTGTAGGTTGGGTTGCCTCCAGATTAAGAAGTCGTTGGGCAGGCTGCTTGTTTCCCCTAAACGGGTGTTAGTGTTACTATCCCAGGTCGACCCTTGGAAACTTCTGAGCGCCGTTCCATGTGTGTTATGTAGTAATTTCCCTGTTTGGATTTTAGTTATTTGTTTGATTTGTGGCTTTCAGCCGAGTATCAATACATCTTAAATTAATGTTCATGTCTTGCCCTTAAGGCATGAGATTTTTATGCTTTTGGATGGGGCCTTGAGCCCAATTTGCATGAAATGTTTTAAGATAAGGCCTTCTGCCTTTTGATTGAAACTCCTCTTATTGCTTAATATGCGACCTCCAGCCTAGTTCCATTAAAATTAAATTGCTCTGGCCTTCAGCCGATTAGATCGAAGCTTTAGAATATATTCTTGGGTGAAACATCCAGAAGCATCTTTTATTTCAATTTTGCTTAAGCCTTGTGTCTTGGATTTTGAATGTGGCCTTCAGCCGATCTAAAGTTAATCAAAGGAGGGCGATTAAAGTTTTGAGTGTTTTGCATCCTTGTTGTAATATTGTGTGTCGATAAACAAAGTTTGTATGTTGAGTGCCACTGAGAGGAACTCATTTTGGCCCCTTTCCACAACCTAATCCGCTCTATCCCGCCAGCCCAGGCATTTCAAATTTTTTTTTTGAATGGATGTACATTGTGGTATTAGCGTATACGAGGTGAGTCGCATTGAGATGTAACACTCGTTTCATTTCGTGAACTGTTCGAGGTAAGGAAACAAGAAGTTGATAGAAGATTTAAGAGGAGTAAACGCAGAATGAAATTACATGCGTCTGTGTGTAATATCATAAGCCGATAATATCGTTTCCGTATCTTGAATCAACCACGAAATAAATGGCGTGTTACTTGTTTCATATAGAGGGCACTTGGTAATGACCATATTGTCAAAACTGATCAATAAGGACGATTGAAAGAGTTTATTCAAAAAACACAGTCGCAGAGAAATTATGGCTTCTGTTAATCAATTCTAAACTACGTACTGGCCGTAAGGAAAACTACTGAAGAACTGTCTTTATTAATCACCAGACATAGTAATACTGCTATTATGTAATAGAATCCTGCTAAGACTAACTACTGACCTGCGGGTCATTCATTATTGATCGACCGCCGTGTCTTCCTCTGCAATACGGACTCATCCAGACGCGGAACGTAGGGGCATGGGAACAGCACGCTGCTCTCCGACCTGGTCGGCTTTTCGAGCCCACGTCTCATTCAGGTAGCTCCTCAACCGCCATCACGAGGCTGAGTGCATTCCGCACAAGTCCTGCCACCATGGAAAAATCGTTGGCAGTGCCGGGAATCGAACAGGGGTCCACATAGCGGTCAGACGCACTGATCACACAGCTACGTAAGCAGGTACCTGCTGCCTCAGGCAATATAAATAGTAAGAGATACGTACATTTTATTTTGCTGTCCAGAATATAGCTTTCAGATACATGCGAATACATTATATACTGACATTTTTACTAGTTTTTATTATGGCCGGTAACGCGAGAAAAAACTCAAATTGATGATACAACACTAGTGGGATGCTATTGGAGAAAACGACAGTTTGTCAATGGAGTGAGTGATTGATTATTTTGTAAAATTTTATTGTTTATTTATAGACGCAGTCACATTCTTACGACATCGAGCGAGGTGGCACAGTGGTTAGCACACTGGACTCGCATTCGGGAGGACGACGGTTCAATGCCGTCTCCGGCCATCCTGATTTAGATTTTCCGTGATTTCCCTAAATCGCTTCAGGCAAATGCCGGGATGGATCCTTTGAAAGGGCACGGCCGATTTCCTTCCCCGTCCTTCCCTCACCCGAGCTTGCGCTCCGTCTCTAATGACCTAGTTGTCGACGGGACGTTAAACATTAATCTCCTCCCCACATACTTATGACACAGTCATAACCGGTTTCGGCCATTCAATGGCCATCTTCAGATTCTATATCAATACAAAAGAAAATTTATATTAAAACCTAAAAATAAGTGCAATATTTAACCAGGCTTATTAGTATTGTAACTGAATTTATGTCCGAATTTTATAGTTCACACCTAAAGGCGGCATACACTGAACTCAGGTTCATGCGTTGTTAAACTAGCTATAAAGTGTAAAACACCAGTCTTATATAGATACAAAAATTTGTTAGATTTTATTCCCCATCTTTGCGCTAGAGTTAGTCTTTGTTTTTTAAAAGCCTAAAATATGACAAATTTACTATTAATATTTAGGTCAAATGTATATAAAATTTAAAATTACGGAACAGATCGTTACATCAGTGAAATAACATTCCAGAACAAGGAGAAAACATTGCTATAGATGAAAATAGTAGTAGCACTTGCAGAGTGTGTTTCTGACGCCCGATGGCGCTGTACTTCCGGCTGTTGCCTGTTTATGCCGTTGTCCATCAGTACGGCAGGGACGACACGGGCAGGACGACGGGCGTAGTGCCCTGCATTCAAGGTTGTTGACATCTGCTGCGGCCCCCGATTTACTATATTTATTGCTTTTCCGTGGCCATTTATGATGCATTAGTCTGTTTAAGTTGTCGGAAGTCCTAAATGCAATTTTAACCCCGTTTCTTCGGAATATATGCTCTATTTTCTCTGATGTTTGGCCTATATATTTCATAGTGGCGTACTTATCCTTTTCGGATGTCGGTTTCGCTTCTCGCTCCTTTTTACCTTCTTTTTAATTTTGCTATATATGGAGTTAACTATATCTGGGTCATAATCATTTGCAAGGGCGACCTGTCTTAATACGTCAAGTTCTTTTTACACTTCAATTTGCCATAATGGAAGTCTTACTATTCTTTGTGGCATTGAATAAAAATATGAATGTTTCTGACGTAGCGGGTGATTTCAGTGGGCGTTGATAATCACGTCCGTACATGTTGGTTTCTTAAATATTTGGAACGCATGTCTCCAATTTTTGTTATGAATCGTCAGATCTAGGAAATTTATCTTTTTGGGTACTTCAATTTCTGTCGTGAATTTTATCTTGGAATGCATACTGCTTAACTTCTGTGCCACATCTTCTGTTTGCGTTTTACTACCTCTATAAAGAATAATTGAGTCATCGACATATCTTCTGTAATATACTATATTCGTCAATATCTCTGGATTCGCTTCGAAGAAAGTCTTTACTAGCTGGTTAATAAAAAGATCTGCTATTGTTCCTGCTAAGCAGTTTCCCATAGCACGTCCATCGCCTTGTCTGTAACATTTATTGTTAAATAGAAAGTAGTTATACAACAGAACAAACTCCAATATGTCAATCAGTTCTACTACTTCAGCTTGGCGTAGACGCCCGGTTCCCCCCAGGTGGCCCACAGTCCTTTTGTGGGTACGTGTGTGGCGCGCACGTGGCCCCGAGCTATCGCAGTCTCCTCTCCTTTCAAGGCTGCCTTACCATCCCTGCTCCTCTCCGTCCCTAGCGTTACTCCTTTGACCCTGCCCCCTCTTTTCCCTCTTAGTGGACTTCTTTATGTCAGACTGACTATCCTCCTGGCTTTGTTTTGGTCTGAGCTATTGTTCAGTTTGCTGTTTCCATCTCCTTTTCAGCGTTTTTGGCCCTCTTGGCGTTTGACCTCCATTACCAAAATTTTCCGTTCAGTGTGAATCATTTGGGGACGAACTCCCTACCTAGCTTCCATGGTGCAGATTCCTCTCCCCTCCCCTCCTCCTTCCCTTTGCACCCTGGTCCCCGTCCTGCTAGGTCACCAGCACTGTAGCCAGTCAGTGTAGTGGGGATGTTAAGTACCCACTTGGCTGAGCCCCCTGAAACCACAGGGATCACACTGCTAGTCATGAGCTGTTAACGCCTCGTGTATGCCCAAGAGTCGAAGTATGGTGAAGTGGAATCGATGAGTAAAATGCAGTCATGTGCTTTGCTCATAAAGACATCTTCTGCTGCCCAATCTGACACCCTTCGTGCTTGTGACCGTCTCGGTGACGTCCCAGTCTCTGTCACGCCCCACCAATCTTTGAACTCGGTACAGGGTATTATTTTCCACCGAGATCTTCTTCTCCAAACTGACGAGAAGCTCCATGCTAACCTGGAGCGGCTGTGTGCAGCGATGTCCTCCAAACAATCGCACCGCTGTGGATGCCTTTATCCTGGCCTTCGATGTCCTCCCAGAGAAGGTCAAGGTAATGGTGTATCGGTGTGATGTAAAATCTTATATTCCACCATCGATGAGATGCTTTAAATGCTTACAGTCTGGACACATGTCACCCCGCTGCACCACTGATCTCCTCTGCAGTAACTGTGGGTGCCCCCTCCATGAGGGGAGTGCCTGTGCTCCCCCACCAGTGTGTGTAAATTGTCATGGACAGCATTCTCTTTGGGGTAGTCATACGACTACTGCCCTGGGCAGGACAGTTGAAGCTGTTCTGGCAGGGCTTGACCTCTGTTTACTAAGCACAGGCCCTCCCACACACTTTAGTGTGGTGCATGGCACTTTCTCTACCATTGACCTCTCCATCTGCAGTCCCAGCCTTCTTCCCTCCATTCATTGGGGAGTCCATGATGACTTATGTGACAGCGACCATTATCTGATTGTTTTACCTTCCTTCAGTGTCTCTCGCTCTGTCACCCTCCCAGGTGGGCCATATCTAAGACTGATTGGGGTGCCTTCTCCTCTGTTCCCATCCCCCCTGCATTGCCACACGACAGTGTTGATGAATCTACTCAGACTTTGATTGCTGCCATCCTTTCAGCAGCTGTTTCAGCAATCCCTTCTTCCTCAAGTTCCCCATACCAGAAGATGGTCCCTTTGTGGACTCCAGAAATTGCTGCAGCCATAAAAGACCGCCGCCATGCTCTACAACACTTCAAGCGGCACATTTCTGCACGCTGCAGATCCTAGACCACATCCACCACTGTGGGGTCTGACTTGCGACTGGTGCCTTCCAGTCTAGCCCCGTACCAGCCTTCTCGCAAAGGTAGGGATTCCACCACGCCGAGTTTTACGCCAACAACAGCTGATATCTTATGCGCTCCGCATTTGCTGCACCCCATAGCACCCTAATTATGGTCTCCTTTGTCCAGACACGGATCGTCACCCTGCTGCAGCAGCAGCTACGATGTGGGCTTACCATGGCTGTCCACATTCAGTTGCTCTTATCTGAGCTCCAGCAATTCCCTTTACCACCTCTCTTCTCTGCTCACGCACATACCCCTCCTTGGTGCATCTCTCGGCCACAGCTCTGTCTTGATCTCTCAATCGATTCAAAGGATTCTGTCCCTCTGATGGCTCTTTGCCACCAATTCTACTGTCTCCTCAGTTCACTCCAGGGTTCAGAAGTGATTTATACTGATGGCTCCATGGTTGCTGGTCACACTGGGTTTGCTTACACCTATCCGCAATGCACAGAACTTCATTCCTTGCCTGATGGCTGTGGTGTTTTTATTGCAGAATTGGTAGACATCTTGCACGCACTGGACCATATCCGCTTCTGCTCAGGACTATCCTTCACTATCTGTAGTGACTCAATTGAGCCGTTTGCACGCTATAGGCCTGTGCTTTCCTCGCCACAAATTGGTCATCACTATCCAAGACTCACTTTCTCTCCTTGCTCAACGTGGATGATCGGTGGTTTTCATTTGGACCCCAGGCCATGTAGGGATTCCTGTCAATGAACTTGCCGATCGACTGGCTTAGTCAGCTACTACCAGGCCATCTCTTGCTACTGGCGTTCCGGAAATAGACCTTCACTCTGCATTACGCCATCAGGTTTTGGGCCTTGGGGATGCAGCATGGTAACTCTTTCTTCGCTGAACAAGCTAAGGGCGATTAAGGATTCTACAACTCCGTGGCGGTCCTCCTTCTGGGCCTCTTGTAAGGCCTCTGTCGTCCTATGCTGGCTCCGCGTCGGCCATACTTGGTTGACTCATGGTTATGTCCTCCATTGTGAGGACCCCCCCCCCCCTCTCTGTCATTGTGGATCGATGTTGGCTGTGGCTCACATCTTATTGGACTGCCTAAACTTAACCACCCTGCGACGGACTTTTAACTTTCCAGACTCGCTACCCCTGGTGTTGGCTGACAATGCCTCAAAGGTGGAACGCGTTTTACGTTTTATTCGTGATGGGGGTTTTTATCGCTTTATTTAAGGGAGGGACCTTCCACCTTACGGTGAGTGGAGGGGATGGCAGTTCCTCTTGCTCCCCCCTTTGCCCCAGCTGGATTGGCTTCAACTGGGCTTGGTGGTTCTCCCCGGCCTTCTGCCTTCCCACTCTTCCTTATGGGGTTTGTTATGTCTTGAGCATCTCTCTTGTCTCCTGTGCTTCTCCTTCACGCCCCTGTCATTAGTCACTTTCTTTCGCCCAACTCTTCTGTCCTTTTCTTTCCTTCAGTTTCTCATTTTATGGATATTGTAGTTGTCTCTTTTAATGTGGGATTTTGTCGGTTTTAGTTAATCTAAGGTCGGAGGGACTGATGATCGAGAAGTTTGGTCCCTTCTCCACCCAACCAACCAAATAGACTCCCGTTAGGTAGTAGATTAGTTTTTATTATCTCTAAGGCTTCATCGATGGGAACATTTGTATATAAGTTCTCGATATCCATTGATGCGAGTGTAGCATCCTCTGATAACTCGATATCTTTTACTTCCGGCGCAAAGGCCGCACTGCTTTAAACATGGTGTGATTCTTCGTAAACAAATTATCTTTCAAAATATTGTTGAGTTCCCTATTAATCTTATATGTAGGACAATCTATATTATTCATCACTGGCCTAAAAGGTTTTTCTTGTTTATGAAGCTTAATTTGCGCTCTTAGGTTTGTTGTACGTGTGTTCATTACCTTTAGGTACATTTTTTCTTTATCTGAAAACAAGAAATTCAAATTATCTATCCTTTTGTTTAATTATTTCTGGAAACTATTTGTCGGGTCCTTTTTCACTTCTGCAATGTTATTTTTCTTAAAGAAATCTTCTGTCTTTTTTATGTTATCGGTGTCATGAATCAAAACGGCTCTGTTGCCTTTATCTGCTCTGGCGACGAGAACCTTTTGATCTTTAAGTTTATTATTGAGCTTTGTAATAACTTTATCCTCGGTGATTTCCTTTCGTGAAAGATTTTGGGATCTTTTTAAGAACTTTCCACTTTTGGCTGTAATGATAAACTGTTCACTTCTGCTCAATTTTCCTACCTCACCTGCCATTTTAATCTCAGTTACCGCATTTATAATTGCAGCTATATCTTGTTTCTTTCTTATATTAGATTGTAATCCCCTGTTTAAAAACTGTTCTTCGTCAGTGTTTAAAATCAGAGTAAACAAATTTTCAACATGATTAAAAAAATTTTGGACTTGTTGCACTTTTATGCTGTCTCAAACAGCTGGAATTTAAATTAAAAATTGTCTTCTCGTGTCTCGTCTTAACTAAAATTAGCTCTTTATGTAGGTGATCTTCAATCATATCCCACACGTCAGAAAACTGTATTGGTAAAAGCATATAATGTTAAAAGCAGTGCGGCCTTTGCGCAGGAAGTAAAAGATATCTAGATACCGGAAGATGCCACATTCGCATCAATGGATATCGAGAACTTATATACAAATATTCCCATCGATGAAGCCTTAGAGATAATAAGAACCGCTCCATTACGTAACGTGCGTCTAGGCCAAGCTGAAGTTATAGAACTGACTGACATATTGCAGTCTGTTCTGTTGTATAACTACTTTCTATTTGACAATAAATGTTACAGACAAGGCGATGGACTCGCTATGGGAAACTGCTTAGCAGGAACAATAGCAGACATTTTTAGTAACCAGCTAGTAAAGACTTTCTTCGAGATGAATCCAGAGATTTTGACGAATATGGCAAATTACAGATGATATGTCGATGACTCAATTATTCTTTATAGAGGAAGTAAAACGCAAATAGAAGATGTGGGACAGAAGTTAAGCAGTATGCATTCCAAGATAAAATTCACGACAGAAATTGAAGTACCCAAAAAGATAAATTTCCTAGATCTGACGATTCATAACAAAAATTGGAGACATGCGTTCCAAATATTTAAGAAACCAACATGTACGGACGTGATTATCAACGCCCACTGAAATCACCCGCTACGTCAGAAACATTCATATTTTTATTCAATGCCACAAAGAATAGTAAGACTTCCATTATGGCAAATTGAAGTGTAAAAAGAACTTGACGTATTAAGACAGGTCGCCCTTGCAAATGATTATGACCCAGATATAGTTAACTCCATATATAGCAAAATTAAAAAGAAGGTAAAAAGGAGCGAGAAGCGAAACCGACATCCGAAAAGGATAAGTACGCCACTATGAAATATATAGGCCAAACATCAGAGAAAATAGAGCATATATTCCGAAGAAACGGGGTTAAAATTGCATTTAGGACTTCCGACAACTTAAACAGACTAATGCATCATAAATGGCCACGGAAAAGCAATAAATATAGTAAATCGGGGGCCGCAGCAGATGTCAACAACCCTGAATGCAGGGCACTACGCCCGTCGTCCTGCCCGTGTCGTCCCTGCCGTACTGATGGACAACGGCATAAACAGGCAACAGCCGGAAGTACAGCGACATCGGGCGTCAGAAATACACTCTACAAGTGCTACTACTATTTTCATCTACAGCAATGTTTTCTCCTTGTTCTGAAATGTTATGTCACCGATGTAACGATCTGTACTGTAATTTTATATACATTTGACCTAAATATTAATAGTAAATTTGTCATATTAAGGCTTTTGGAAAACAAAGACTAACTTATAGATGACGCGCGCATCCAGCGCAAAGAGGGGGAACAAAATCTAACAAATTTTTGTATCTATATAAGACCGATGTTTTACATTTTATAGCTAGTTTAACATCGCATGAACCTGAGTTCAGTGTATGCCGCCTTTAGGTGTGAACTATAAAATTTAGACTTAAATTCAGTTAGAATACTAATAAGCCTGGTTAAATATTGCACTTATTTTTAGGTTTTAATATAAATTTTCTTTTGTACTGTTATAGAATCTGAAGATGGTCATTGTATGGCCGAAATCGGTTATGACTGTGTCATAAGAATGTGATTGCGTCTATAAATAACCAAAAAAATTTTACTAGTGGATGCGTGTTGGCAGGATATCCATTTGGAATTTTCAGTGTCAAGGGAAACAGCGTTGATGTGTTCGCCTTGGGCAGCTGCCAGTTCCGTCTTCATAAAAGTTTATGGCCGCTGTTTTCTTGTTCGACTGTACTATGGCGGCATGTACCAACGTCACAGTGCCTTCTACTGGACTTCCTGCTGAGCTAGCACCTAAGTACACCTACCTTCGAACGCATGAGAAATGATTATACGTATAGTGTGTATGTTGAAGTAGATGTTATTTACTCGTGACGTAAAATTAGTCTTAGAAAGTTCCAAGAGTGTTTTGAGCCTAATTATCAGTCCAAGTCTAATGAGTGGAACGAGGTACAACAGCATCCTACACAACGACAAAGATTTTTTACTTAACGTCTATAACCGTAAGGATAAGCGCCGTTTCTGTGTAGTATATAACAAGAAAACAGGATTTCGGAAACTCGAAATCTTACATCACTCAGCGAGACATATTACAGCTTAATGCCTCGTATCGGAATCTTAGATGATGTAAGAATCCTACTCGCAATGACTAAGAGTCCTGAAAAATTCTAATTAACTCGTAAAAATCAAAACCTCGCGTTAGTTTAGGTGAAATTGAACTCTAAAACGATACCTATAGGAATTCTTCTGATGTATCGTAGCAAATTGACATAATTTATTCAATGCTATAAATTTCCTCGCGTCAGATAGCAATATCTTTGAATGCTGCTACTGAGATATTACTGTCTGTAATTAACACTGAGGTAGGAAAAAGAAGAGAGGTGGCACTACAAACTTCCGCTGTACGTTGTTTAGATTCCAGAGTGGGCGGGGCCTGCTGCCATTTTAAGTAGCCCAAAACATTAGTGGACTAATGTTTACGAGTGCTTCTTGTTCATTCTTTCTATCGTGTGCACGCAATAACTGTTTTAAATTCTAAAAATTATATAGCTTCCATGAATAACACAGTGTCAGGAAGGCAATTTCGAAAGTTTTTCTGTTGCTGTACGTGTATTTGCTCTAGTAATACGACACAGAATGACGTCACAGGGAAGTGAAACTGCGGTGAACTATGGGGATATGAATGGGCTTGTTAAGACGGCGGATATCGGCTTCAAGTTTGTGGCGTAATCCACCTCCCTTCTTTTTTTACCTCCATCGTAATCAACACAGGGGTGAAGAAAGAAGGGAGTCTTCATTACGTTACGAGCTTGAAGCGGATGTCCCCCATTTTATGTAGCCCAAAACATTAAGTTTACAGCATGTACACTTCCATAGTTCGGGCCGCAGTGATACTTGCCCGTGATATCACTCTGACGCTCCCTTGCCCATTGTCGACAATTGAGGATATCTGTCGCCCTTTGTGGTCGTATCCTAAACAGCATCTGAGGCTTTTATTGAGTGGAGACGTAGCTGATTTATCAAAACTGCCTGCTTGTGTGGTGTCACCGCCAGACACCACACTTGCTAGGTGGTAGCCTTTAAATCGGCCGCGATCCGGTAGTATACGTCGGACCCGCGTGTCGCCACTGTCAGTGATTGCAGAACGAGCGCCGCCACACGGCAGGTCTAGAGAGCACTCGCCCCAGTTGTACAGCCGACTTTGCTAGCGATGGTTCACTGACAAATTACGCACTCATTTGCCGAGACGATAGTTAGCATAGCCTTCAGCTACGTCATTTGCTACGACCTAGCAAGGCGCCATTATCATTTGCTATTTATCTTGTGGTACATGTACCGTCAGACCGATGTTCACCAATTATGAATTAAAGTTAAGTATTCCGGTAGTGACTTACGTTCTTTGCTACTATAAATTCCCTTACCTGTTCCAGACCTCACGCCAGCCTGCGTGAGCTTAAACGCGTGCCTTTCGGCTTCCTCTCCTAGTGGCTTGGCTGTCTTGCCAAGTCACAACAGCTTGCGTCGTTTACTAGTGTATTAATCGATCCGATCGTAATCTAAAGTTTGAAAGTGCGGCCCTTCAAGCAATATTTTCTTTTGTTTACATGAATTACGACTGCGCTGTAAATTTTTAGCTTTTCCTGGGGTTTTCAGTGCCTTCCAAACGGCAAAGGCTTTGACATACGAGCCGCACTGGACCAACGGTCTCGTCCCGCACAAGCGCATAACGCACGGATACATGACTGTGCTGATTGTTGGTGCAGCAGGCCGTGGTCTAAATTGCTCCCGCCAGTAATTATTCACTGTTCACATTAATTCCCACTTTAAATTAAAAAGATTCTGCCTATAACAGCTGCAGACAGCTGTCTTGTGTCTTAGAGCTTGGGGTATATATATGTGTGTGTGCGTGGGTGGGCGGGTGGGTGTACGCGTGCGCACGCGCGTGCGTGCTTCGCTTTCTTCATGAAGAAGACTTTGGCCGAATCTGTGTGTGGACACTTTTCGACGCGCCTGCCTGCTGCTCGGTGTCTGGGCAGCAATCCATCCGTTTCACAGTATATGTATTCGCTCATGAACTTTGTTGTAAATAATCCACTGCACTTCAACAGCAATAATGATGTAGAGACTTACAATACCGGAAGAAAAGATGAAATTAATCAGGCCACATTAAAATTATATCTAGCACAAACACAGGTTCACAACGCTGCATCCAAAAGTTTGGATAATTTATCCAGTGATATAAAATTTCTGAAAGAGAGCGAAGTACAATTTGAACCTAAGTTCAAAACGTTTCACTTTGACAAGTCCTCCTATTCAACAGTAGATTATCTACTATCGTAATGAGTAAATGCTGATGGATAGTATTTACTGACCAAGATTTGTCTATATTTAATTCAAAAACAAGAAACTAATGAATGATCGGCATGGAGACATATTTAAAACAATTGATGCCAATATAAAATGACTCGTTCCACGTAACTGCGATTATCTTGTACATGATACATAGAACATGAAACTAACCAGCTAACTATTGTTTTATGACAAAGCAGACGATGAAATTAGACGTACATTCCAATTGTGATAGGTTTTGTTATTCCTGGAAAACTGACAAATACTGGTGAGAAGTATTCCGGGGAAAGAGGAAAATAGGCTACTGTTGGAAAGGTAGATCTATGTGTTACACCAGTTGGGCTATCATTACTAAAAATGACTTACATTCATGTTAAGGCAAAATATCCATTTTACCGGATGTAACAGTTCGAGACCATTCCCTTAATCATATTTATGGTACTGCTCAATGCTGGAACTTGTTTAAAACATATATCGTTCTTATACCCTGTAAATTGCTATTATTGGTCACATACCGAATGAGGAATTATAAGTAAGCTTTCAGAGTGAGAAGATGTGTAAACTACAGTGAAACTAATTCACTAACAAATAAAACAAGAACTCTTTTCTGCATGGACGTATGCAGTTCTGTTTCTTTGACATTTCAGTAATCGTTCACTTTTTTATCATGCAAAGATGCGATAGCATACCTTGCTTATTTCTTCATTGCACACGTTTATGGGCTGGTAAAGAACACTAGGTAAGTTTTCTGGAAACGTGAACATAAAAAAATGTTGTGCATACGAGTTGAGATCAGAAAACGTAACGAACAAGAAGCAGTACCAGAAAGCAAACAAGCATTTGTTTCGGAGTTCTACCTTAATTTGCCATCGATACAAATACAGAAGAAGTGGAATTAAACGGATTACGAAACCATGAATTCCGCATCACTTCCTTCACTTCTTGGTAATTCGAAATATGCCCACAAAAAACAAGTTACATTAACAAGGCCACATGGGTTCTATTACTGGAGCAAATAGGTATTCATGGACAAAAAAATTCGAAATTGTCGTCCTGACACTATGTTTTTCATTAAAGCACTATAATTCTTAGTGTTTCAGACAGTTGTTGCGTGCACACGTCAGAGATAATGAAAACAGGCAATCGTACACTATAATCTGCTAATGTCTTGGACTATTTTTTCCTGAGAAGTAGTCAAATGTAATAGATATACACGAATATCTTTTGCTTTCTGCGCTCAAGAGCCAAAGAAACTGGTACACCTGCAACATGACATGGCAGGGACTCGAGTAATGTCTGACGTAGTGGTGGAGGGAACTGACACTATGACTCCTGCGGGGCTGTCCATAAATCCGTAAGAACACGAGAGACTGGAGACCTCTTGTGAACAGCACGTTGCAAGGCATCCCAGATATGCCCAATAATGTTCATGTCTGGGGAGTTTGATGGCCAGCGGAAGTATTTAAATTCAGAAGAGTTTTCCTGGAGCCACTCTGTAGCAATTCTGGACGTGTGGGGTGTCGCATTGTCCTGCTGGAATTACCCAAGCCCGACGTGAATGGATGCAGGGGATCAGACAGGATGCTTACATACGTGTCACCTGTCACAGACGTATCTAGAGGTATCAGGGGTCCCTTATCACTCCAAATAAACATGCCCCACACCATTACAGAGCCTCTACCAGCTTTTACGGTCCCCTGCTGACATGCAGGGTCTATGGATCCATGAAGTTGTCTCCATATCCGTACACGTCCATCCGCTCAATACAATTTGAAACGAGACTAGTCCAACCAGGCAACATGTTTCCAGTCATGAACGGTCCAGGTGAGGCGTAAAGTTTTGTGTCGTGCAGCCATCAAGGATACACGAGTGGGTCTTCGGCTCCGAAAGCCTATATCGATGACGTTGCGTTGAATGGTTCACACGCTGACACTGGTTGATGCCTCAGCATTGAAATCTGTAGCCTTTTGCGGATGGGTTGCTCTTCTGTAACGTTGAACGATTCTCTTCAGTCGTCGTTGGTCCCGTTCTTGCAGGATCTTTTTCCGGCCGCAGCGATATGCGAGATTTGATGTTTTACCGGATCCCTGATTTTCACGGTACACTCGTTTTGATGATGATGTTTGGTTTATGGGGGGCGCAACTGCTCGGTCATCAGCGCCCATACAAAGTCCCAGTTTTGACACAGTCCATTTTTTTACGCAGTTCAATCTAGCCACTCTCACGAATGATGATGATGAAATGATGAGGACAACACAAATACCCAGTCCCCAAGCAGAAAAGATCCCCAAGACGGCCGGTAATCGAACGCTAGCCACTAGACCACGAGCTGCGGACACGGTACACTCGTGAAATGGACATAAGGGAAAATTCCCGCTTCATCGCCTCCTCGGAGATGCTGTGCCCCATCGCTCGTGGGCCGACTATAACACCACGTTCAGACTCACTTCAATCTTGATAACCTGCCACTGTAGCAGCAGTAACCGGTCTAACAACTGCGCTAGACACTTGTCTCGTATAAGCATTGCCGAACGCAACGCCGTATTCTGCCTGTTTACATATCTCTGTATTTGAATATGAATACCTATACCAGTTTCTTTGGCGCTTCAGTGTATTACCTTTACAATTTAAACACTATATCGTAATGAGAACTTTAGATAGCGTGTCAGTTGATCGTAATTTATAGCGAAGATAACACGATCTTTGAATATCTGCAATAACGCGCAACTGCTATTAAATTTCGTTACAAACTGTTATTTACTCAAAAGAAAGTCTCAAAATACCAATCTGGTTTGCTTTCGGTTACCTTTTCCTCTACTTTTTACCTTAACTAGGTGAAACCGTCAGATTTCCAATTACGTATTTAGTTTCACTAAAACCGAATTTATGACTAACGAGCAACTGCTATTTTATGTTCAAAGTGAAATTCTTAAATTTGCTTTCCTTAGCACTTGCAGATTTCTGTATCTTTAGGTTTTAGCAAATTCGCTTACTGATTCTGATTACTATACAGAATTTAGGAAAATGCTACAAATATTAAGTCTCTTTCTAGCTGACATTATCTACGTCAATCTACCACATTTAATGCAAATTCTACGATATTGAGTTCGGAACTACTACATCTATCTACAATAACTATAATTCAGAACGCAGTATTTCTTTATATTTCAATTACTTAGTCACTTTATTTGAACAGTGTAATGTATTTCAGTACAATTTTCTCGACGTAAATGATCGAGTGACAGCAACAAATCAGCACCCCACAAAACTATAATACACCATCGACAAAAATTAAAAAAAAATCCTAAACGCCACCGCCTCTTTGACTCTGACAATTAACAATCAAAGCAAAGGGCTGTCTCTTCAGGCTTTGGCGTGATGCGACTCGCTACAATTCCCTATCTGAAAATGGGCCACTTGGCACTTTTCATTCAAATCTTAGTTTATTTACGATCAGTTCGTTAGTGTTTCCATTTTACTATGTTGCGCGCTAAAAATCGGCTGAAAGTGCAATTTATGTTACTATTTGTTGCCCAACACAAATTAACGATCCAAATGATGTCTGCTATATGTCAGGGCCCAAAACTCCGCCAAAATGTGCTCGAGCCGTTATCACGTTTGGTGCACTTAGAAAGCTTAATCCGCAACTGACAGACTAGCAAACAACCCAATTACGTCTCGGCGAGCTGTAAGCCGCTAACAATTGATCGCGGATCAAAAAATCGGATATCTCTATCACCACAAAATTCAGTCACTATTATCGCATCAACACTTTGCTCCATCTGTGCTGTCCACAGCCTAAATTTACGACAATTTACTACAACCATACCACTAAAAATATAGGAAACGGTCACCACTGCCAGTTTTTCAAGAATTCTAATGGCTAACCGCTGCTATGAAAAATCATAAGAACCGAAATATTCCAAAATAGGCCTTGGAAGGGGAACAATTCTCTCAGCTGTGGCAATTCATGATAGTCTCTTCTAAGAAATCTGACTTCACGCACCAGTAAGCCTTCTACACAGACAGTCTGGTCACGCCAGACAACCAACGCTCAGGCCTTGCTAAACTTGATCACCTTGCGACTGTCCAAGTCGCACGATGCTCGTGTGTAAACAGACTGAGACGTACGTATGGACTGTCTAAGACCTGCAAGTGAAATCTCGCTCTCTCTCTCTCTCTCTCTCATGAAAATAATGCGGGAGCCATTAAAGACTAAGAAACACGTAACGCCACCTCGACTGTTGACATTTAGAGCATTATCGGCAGCGGCCTTCGGTAAACTCAAATTGCGGCCGCATGCTTCGTAGCGCTATCGTTAAATCGCTGACTTCAGCGACGGCCAGTGATCATGTCGCAGCTACAACATGCGTCGTCAGCCTTCTGTCATCTTTGCGCGTACTGTGCATCCAAGACATTGTTTTCACACGTTGTCCTAGATATCATAAATATCAAATTATAAATTTTCACTTGGTTTTAATACACAGAGATGTTGGGGTGCCGAGCAGTAATAAAGGCGAACATACAGCGTGCGTCTGACAAACGACAAGACGTGTGTCTCTCCTGCGGCCTAGGCTGGAGTTCAGGATTTTTCGGCGTAGTCACTCATCTCTTATTCTGTTCAACTGTTGTTTTCACTTCTCTCTGCATTCGGTTATATCGTCATTCATAGTATCTATTAACATTTACGTCTTTAATTAAATTCCTTCTGCCGGCCGTTGTGGCCGAGCGGTTCTAGGCGCTTCAGACTGGAACCGCGCGACCGCTACGGTCGCAGGTTCGAATCCTGCGTCGGGCATGGATGTGTGTGATGTCCTTAGGTTAGTTAGGTTTAAGTAGTTCTAAGTTATAGGGGACTGATGACCTCAGATGTTAAGTCCCATAGAGCTCAGAGCCATTTGAGCCATTTGAAATTCCTTCTTATGCTTCCCTTCACTCACCTCAAGAATCTCATCTCTGCTGCTTGTAATTTCCTGTATCTTTCTTTTACGTGGTCAACTCTACCTTCAATAAAACAGTAATGGTTTCTCCATAGTTGTATAAAAATGACCTTTGTCTCTTTCAGCGTTTTATGTATGTGTCTTGAATGTTCTTTTGGACATGCCCGAAAGAGTAGACACCATATATATACACATAATTAAGGCAAAGACGGCCAGTAATCCCTTCAGTCCAGTTACACACCTAGCTTGGGCTCTTACGAGAATCGGCGAGAAGCCGCGAGTAATGAGGCTAATGAGCAGGGGCACTACATCGGTAGTTTGTGGTGTGAGCTGAGAATTTTGATCTGACGGAAGACGTGCTACTGTAGCCCATGCAGTTGGGGTGACCAGTGGTCAGCGCATCGGTGTAGTAAGCAGAAGACATGGGTTCGAATCCCACTGCCGTACAAATTTTCAGCTTCTCTCACTGACCTAAATCAATGCCCACTGGCAGCTTAAGTCTTTAATTCCCTTGTGCCTTTTCGGGTTTTGTTTATCGTATCATATATTACTTGGAATTTGTGCAGCACTTCAGTTGTATCATACTCTGTATGACAGCCCAGGTATTTGAAATGCGATACCTGTTCAGCTGTATCGTTGTTAATGTTCGATAGTATTGGACACTTGTCTCGAAATACTGTAAGGTTCGCCTGATGTAATGAGATTTTAAGCGTGTATTCTGTACATATTTTATTTAACCGACGTACTACTAGCTAGAAGTAATTTTCGTTTTGTTGTACTATTATTTTATCTGCAAATAGTGTAACACCGATATTAATGTGTTCATATAACTGAAATCCTGGGTAGTTATCCGATTTCCAATTTCTTAATGATACCGTTATTATAAATGTTAAATAAAGAGAGGGACAGAGAGAACACCCTCGTTTACTCCTTGATTCATCTTCCTCTGTTCTGTTCCCCCGTGTGTTCATTGCTACCTTTGTTTCACGATATACGTTTCCGATTGCAATTATGCGATGTGTCAGTCGTTAGTCCTCATAATTTATTTCTGTCAAAATCTGCAAAAATAATGTTTATTTCATGATTATATTCCATTTCGTTTTCCTGTGAATCGTTTTGTTTAAAAAAATATTGTCACCATGCGGAAGTCTTTCTGTAAATTCACTTTGATCTTCTTAAGGTTTTTTGAATACCTCATCTACTCTAATTCAACATAGAGATACCTCTGAACTTTCCTTATCGGTGGCTAATGGCGAAATAGTTTTGATATTTCACGACACATAGCTCAGGGTATTGTCTTGAAAGGAGGATAGAAGATGAACATCAAGAAAAGCATAACGAGGATAATGGAATGTAGTCGAATTAAATCAGTTGATGCTGAGGGAGTTATATTAGTAAACGAGACACGTAAAGTAGTATAAGAGATTTGCTATTTGGGCAGCAAAGTAACTGCTGATGGCCGAAGTAGAGGGGATATAAAATGTAGACTGACTATGCTAAGAAAAGCAGTTCTGAAAAATTGAAATTTGTTAACATCGAATAGCGATTTAATTGTAAGAAAGTCTTTTCTGAAAGTAGGAGTGTTTTCACGTATGGAAGTGAAACATGAACGAAAAAAAGTTTATACAAAAATAGAATACATGCTGTCGAAATGTGGTGCTACAGAAGAATGTTGAAGATTAGATGAGTAAATCACGTCACTAATGAGGAGGTAATGAACAGAAATGGGGAGAAAAGAAACCTGCGGAACAACGTCACCAAAAGCAGAGATCGGTTGACAGGATACAATCTGAGGCATCAAGGGATCACCAACATAGTACTGGAGGGAAATTTGGGGGTAAAAATCGCAGAGTGAGAGCAGTAGATGAATAGAGGAAGCAAATTCAGAAGGATGTAGGTTGCAGTAGTTACTCGGAGATGGCCGGCCGCGGTGGTCTCGCGGTTCTAGGCGCGCAGTCCGGATCCGCGCGACTGCTACGGTCGCAGGTTCGAATCCTGCCTCGGGCATGGATGTGCGTGATGTCCTTAGGTTAGTTAGGTTTAAGTAGTTCTAAGTTCTAGGGGACTGATGACCACAGCTGTTAAGTCCCATAGTGCTCAGAGCCATTTGAGCCATTTACTCGGAGATGAAGAAGTTCGCACAGGATAAAGTGGTGTGGAGAGCTGTATGAAGCCAGTCTTCGGACTGAAGACCACAACAACAACAATAACAACAGCAGCTCAGGGTACACTTGCTATTATTCAGTACCCTCTACATGCTGCGAGTGTTTTTAGACTATGACTGAATACGGGTTCGATTTTTGAAGACCGTAATTTTTATAAGCAGGTCGGAGGAGGAGTGGCTGATGGTGGGGTGTGTTGGGGAGGGAGGCAGGTGTCCTAACCTGTTCCCCGCTGCCTCGCCCTTAGCTACTTTAACGATCTAGCAGCCAAATAGAAAATTGACAACAATTGCGCAAGAGATAACAACGCCCTGGCAGCAAAATGCTTGTCCTTCATTATAACGTCAGTACCTTCGACCAGCCTGATATGGAGGCTAAGAACAAGAGTGCTTTACTAGCCATCGTTACGTAGCACGCCGTCTGTTACGGCCTTGTGGACAGCTCCTCTATAAATAGGGCGCTCTACAGATGTCAGTGATTGCCGCCCAGTGCCTCTCTTTGCACTATTTTCTTAATTTTTTGAAGAGGTAGTGTACTCCAATGTTGGCAACTACCTATCTAGTAATGGGGTACTTATTAAATCACAGTTTTTGTTTCAAAAGGGCCACTCTACTGGGTCACCTATTTATACATTTACAGAGCACATAATAAAATCTTTAAATAATGAAATATCACCAGCTGGGTTCTTCTGTGACTTAGCGAAGGCATTTGATTGAATCAGTCATAATATTCTATGGGAGAAGTTAAGCTTTTGTGGATTACATAGTTTAGCACAAGCATGGTTTACTTCTTATTAAAAAAAAAAAAAAAAAAGAATTCAACAAGTTACGCTGGCGTATTGGAGTAATGCAAAGAGGAACTCAACATCATCTACATGGGTAGAAATCACAATGAGAGTCACAACGTACATTCTTTGGCCAGCTACTGTTCTTTCTTTATCTTAACAATCTGACTTTTCTCTGAATAAGGAGCTACTAGTATTTTTTACAGTTGGTAAAATCATTTTTCTGAAGCCGAACAAAGAAGTGTCAACAGAGAAAATACTAAATGCTGTTTCTTGAGAAAGTTTCTGACTGGTTTAGTGAAAATGGGTTAACTTTAAACTTTGAAGAAACACACGTCATTCAGCTTTGTACTGTCAATAATATGCCACCTCTTATTAAACTAGTATGTTAATAAGAAATAATAAACAGAGTAGAAAGTTCTAAGTTCTTGAGTGTATGTATTGATGGAAACTTAAACTGAAAAAAAAACCATACACTAGACCTGCAAAGAGGTTCAACTACTTTCTCCATAAGAATGACCTCCAATTCTTGGGATACAGAAGTCGGTGAGTTAGAATGTTTCACGCATTTTCATTCGCTGATGTCTTACGGCAGTGGTTCCCAAACATTCTTAACGAGATCATTCGTCATTCAATACGCTGAATGAAATTTGGGACCCAACTAAACATTAGACGGGAAAAAATTAACACTCCTATTTTTAAAATAACAAATGATTTATAATACTTAGTTAAAAATCGTAAAAACGAAACATTTTTCTACTTTTATCAGTGAACTAAGTAATAATGAGTCAATGAAATGTTTGGTTATACTTATTTCTAGCAGAAAATTTATATATTTGATTGTGTGTCGGCCACTGCACATCACAAGTAACGTGCCAAGTTAATTTAGTTCCTCACGTTTGTTTTATTACTACAATAGTCGAAGGTCTAGTTTCATGCCTGTGAGATGTGGTGGATTAAAGCCGTATTCCGAAGAGTTCTTTTTCTTGTAATAATAACAGGTACTAACCACCAACGTTTAGCTAGAATAATGCCAGTTCTGTTCTATGAAAATGTCCAAAAATGGTTCAAATGGCTCTAAGCACTATGGGACTTAACATCTGAGGTCATCAGTCCCCTAAACTTACACTTACTTAAACCTAACTAACCTAAGGACATCACACACATCCATGCCCGAGGCAGGATTCGAACCTGCGACCGTAGCAGTCGCGCGGCTCCAGACTGAAGCGCCTAGAACCGCTCGGCCACACCGGCCAGCTCAGATATTTACTTGCCAGTTATCCAAATCAGAAAAATAGTTGATATTAGAATTTCTTATTGATTACGAATGATAGTACAATGACTAGATGAAGAGCAAAATAAATCACTGAAAAGGTAAAAGTGGCCTCCAGTGCTCATGAAAGAATAAACTACATAAATTTTCAAAATGGAGCTTTTACTGTATATGTACCGAAAGACTGTAAACAGTTTGTATGAGCAATTTTTGATCTTAGCAGTGGTACTTCGTCTTTTAACAAGAAGACGATTCAAAATTTGAGAGTGGGTCAACGACTTATGGAGAGCTCAATGTTGCACGTTACTGGAATAGACAGGAAAACAAGTAAATGGGTTTGGGAACGGGCTAGAAGGGAAGACATAGCCATGACAATGGTTTAAAAAAGTGGAAGTAAGCTGTACAGTAGCGAGGAACATGAGTGATAGGTGGCCCAACGAAGCTGTTTTCTGGGTTACAAAAAATAACAGAAGATTGACAAGAGAAACTAGCTAAAGGTAGGCAGATGACATGCCGGAGCAACAGGGATTGGTATCGCGAAGAACATCACAACATCCTGAAGAGGCGACTTTTATCCACCAATGGATGTCAAATGAATGCTGATGATCTGTTATACAGTGACGAAAAGAACTGCAACGCCAAGAAGGAGCTGTGCGAAAGAAACGTAAGTTGCTAGACGTGTTTCTACCTCTAAAAGATATTATCTAGCGCCAGTCGCATAAGAATGGCGCTAGTAACGCTACTACAAAGATGAAAATCAGGTTTGCTTGGAATACACGCTGTAACAGTCATGGGGGTTAGTTATCTCAGACTGTTGAAAATGCTCTCGAAGAGGGTCAGAGGGCGCAGTACATCCCATGTAAACTCAGGCCAAACCGTTATGGAGCCACCATCAGCTTGCACAGTGCCGTGTTGACAACTTGGGTCCAAGGCGTTGTGGGGCCTACGCCACACTCGAACCCTGCCATCAGCTCTTACCAACTGAAATCGGGATTTGTATGACCAGGCCACTGTTTTCCGGTCGTCTAGGGTCCAACCGATATGGTTACGAGCCCAGGAGAGGCGCTGCAGGCGATTTCGTGCTGTTAGCAGGCACTCGCGTTTGTCTTCTGATGCTACAGCCCATTAACGCCAAATTTCGCCTCGCTGCGATTTTTGTGGTTATTTCACGCAATGTTGGTTGTCTATCGGCGAGGTGCTAGGGTTGAGAGGTGGACATGTCACCCAGATTCATGAAATAAATCTATATTAATTATGCTAATACATTCAACCCCCTCCCCCAAACTTTATCTACCAGATTTCCTATCACGCAACAGGCAATTTATGGAGGAAGTTACGATATAGCCCTGTTTGTGATCAGTTTAAGAGGTGCTCCTTCGACATAATTCTATTTATACTAGGTCTAAAACTTTGCTTCCGCCGTTTTTTCTCGAAGTTCGGGGCTTCATTGTGAAAAACTTACAAAAAAATTGTGATTCATAGTATTGTCCATCGCTGGCCACTACATTCTCCCATCTTTCGGATAGCATACGAATCCCGTGGCGGAAGAACTGGGCGTCTTTTGTGGGGATCCATGAATCGATTCAATTTTGCACTTGTTCACATTATCGGAAGTGCTGGTCATCCAGACTGTATGCCACTGGTAATCAGAGAGCAACGTATGGAGAATACGGCGGAAGGGATAGGACTTCTCATTTCAACGTTTCCATGTATATTTTGACGAGTTTTGCGACATGGCGTCGAGCACTGACCTGCTGCAAAATTACCTTTACGTGTCTATCGCTGTATTGTGGCCGTTTGTGCTTCGGTGCTGGGCTCGAAAGCATCAGTTGCTTTCGATATTGATATCCTGTGACTGTCTTCGTCTGTTTCAGTAGCTACGAAAACGTTCTGTCTTCCGCCGCCATGCTGGTCTTCGGCATCAAAATCACCGTTCTTAAGGCGTTGAGAACATTCTCTACACGTTCTTCCACTAATAGTTCCCTCACCATTGGTCGTAACCAACATTTTAAGAGCCACAGCACAGATTTCTTCATGTTAAAGCAGAAAATTAAAACTTCCCGCAAATGGCGATAAACTGGTACGTAAGTTGACGTACTTAATCGAGAATAACCTTATGATGCAATGACAAATCGACTGATATTTTTATGGAATTATGTTCACAGATGCCTAAGCTTATTGTATTACACCTATGACCAACCACCCGAATCGCACTTGCCGCTACTGCCGTCTATTGCAAAACGGCGGAAGCAAATTTGTAGACCTAATAGCAAATTAACACCTGATTACTCGTATCTGGCAAAGGGCGCTGATAATAAAGGTGAAATTCAGCTGCTAAATAATACGAAGATTTTGGTGTCACAAAGTGATTTATTGTGAGAATTCCTAAAGTATTACAAAACATTAATATTGAATGGAATATAAATAAGAACAATTTAACCTGGGTAATAATATGTTGTTGAATTCATGTTCAGGAATGGGATCAACTATCACATTATTGAACCTTGCAAGCATTGAGAGTGAGAGTATGCCATAACACGGTACCACTGACTGTTACAAACAATATAGATCGGGAATGAGAGCCCTTCATACAGATCACACATGCGAACAGTAGCTGTGTATCGCGACAAGGAGGCAGTGTAATCTGGGAGGGGTCAAATTAATTAGACAAGTCCCTACTGCACACATGGTGCAAATACATTATCACACCTGCAAGACTACATGATGTTGAGCTATGGCAGTCCGCACCTGAAGATAAAGACCAGACCAAAACAGAGCAAGTGCGAAAGGACAAACAATACAGACTGTTGTCACCAAGTGGTAACAAACAGGCTCTGCTCGGACTACAGTGACAGTAATACGAGGGCAGTTCAATAAGTAATGCAACACATTTTTTTTTCTCGGCCAATTTTGGTTGAAAATACCGGAAATTTCTTGTGGAATATTTTCAAACATTCCCGCTTCGTCTCGTATAGTTTCATTGACTTCCGACAGGTGGTAGCGCTGTACGGAGCTGTTAAAATGGCGTCTGTAACGGATGTGCGTTGCAAACAACGGGCAGTGATCGAGTTTCTTTTGGCGGAAAACCAGGGCATCTCAGATATTCATAGGCGCTTGCAGAATGTCTACGGTGATTCTACGGTGATCTGACAGCGGACAAAAGCACGGTGAGTCGTTGGGCAAAGCGTGTGTCATCATCGCCGCAAGGTCAAGCAAGACTGTCTGATCTCCCGCGTGCGGGCCGGCCGTGCACAGCTGTGACTCCTGCAATGGCGGAGCGTGCGAACACACTCGTTTGAGATGATCGACGGATCACCATCAAACAACTCAGTGCTCAACTTGACGTCTCTGTTGGTAGTGCTGTCACAATTGTTCACCAGTTGGGATATTCAAAGGTTTGTTCCCGCTGGGTCCCTCGTTGTCTAACCGAACACCATAAAGAGCAAAGGAGAACCATCTGTGCAGAATTGCTTGCTCGTCATGTGGCTGAGGGTGACAATTTCTTGTCAAAGATTGTTACAGGCGATGAAACATGGGTTCATCACTTCGAACCTGAAACAAAACGGCAATCAATGGAGTGGCGCCACACCCACTCCTCTACCAAGAAAAAGTTTAAAGCCATACCCTCAGCCAGTAAAGTCATGGTTACAGTCTTCTGGGACGCTTAAGGGGTTATTCTGTTCGATGTCCTTCCCCATGGTCAAACGATCAACTCTGAAGTGTATTGTGCTACTCTTCAGAAATTGAAGAAAAGACTTCAGCGTGTTCGTAGGCACAAAAATCTGAACGAACTTCTCCTTCTTCATGACAACGCAAGACCTCACACAAGTCTTTGCACCCGAGAGGAGCTCACAATACTTCAGTGGACTGTTCTTCCTCATGCACCCTACAGCCCCGATCTCGCTCCGTCGGATTTCCATATGTTTGGCCCAATGAAGGACGCAATCCGTGGGAGGCACTACGCGGATGATGAAGAAGTTATTGATGCAGTACGACGTTGGCTCCGACATCGACCAGTGGAATGGTACCGTGCAGGCATACAGGCCCTCATTTCAAGGTGGCATAAGGCCGTAGCATTGAATGGAGATTACGTTGAAAAATAGTGTTGTGTAGCTAAAAGATTGGGGAATATCCTGGTGTATTTCAATACTGAATAAAACAACCCCTGATTCAGAAAAAAAATTTGTTGCATTACTTATTGAACTGCCCTCGTACTTTTGACTCTTGCGATCAGCTTCACTCTGGCTGAGCAGGAGGGAAGAACTCTAATGTTCGTTCTGGCGATCCAGATGCGAAACACGACCGATCTCTCAGGCCGCCCAGAAATGAATCCCTTAAACTCCTCACTTCGTCTTCACTCCACAGGGTTAGTGCCTTGTCCCCACCACTAAGGAAAATCTAAAATTGTGGGAGGACGCAGAAACAGTTTCCAATCATACTCTTTAGATTCTGCCGCTCCTTTCCCCTCCAGACCATTACAACAGATTTTTCTCCTATCGCAGGTCATCCCACCAAATTCGGATTGCACTCTTAGCCACCAGCACATATCATACTGGTCCACCAATCATATGGCGTATTTCGGTCTGTGCGTGGGAAAACATAGGCCTGAAACTGTAAAAAAATGGCTCTGAGCACTATGGGACTTAACATCTCTGGTCATCAGTCCCCTAGAACTTAGAACCACTTAAACCTAACTAACCTAAGGACACCACACACATCGATGCCCGAGGCAGGATTCGAACCTGCGACCGTAGCAGTCGCGCGGGTCCGGACTGAAGCGCCTAGAACCGCTCGGCCACCACGGCCGGCCTGAAACTGTCTCTGGACATTGGACGGCAATGGTGTACGTCGGCGCAGTACTGTCGACGCCCCATGGACGCAGACATTAAAATACTCCGGAAGGACCAGACAGTGCAGCCGTCCGACGTCGTCCTTTAGCATGCTTCTGTAGCGATTTGCCTCTTACGAGCGTAATCAGTTAGCGGCACCCAATGGGAGTCTCAAAAATACTCAGCACCATCTGCCTTTTACGGCATTGGTTAATCCTCGTGTTTCCACTACTTTCTTCGCCTCTCTGCCTCGAGATCAAGACCATACGTCCTGCGCTCGTCTACGGTCAGTAGGAGGCTAAAGAAGTCACAATTGTGTGGCGTGACACAGCCGCAACACTTCCGCTCTTGCCTCGGTTCGGAGTGCTTCTTAATGGGCGTGAGGAGTCCCAGAAACCAGCAGCTGGCGACATCCGTCGTGTTCAAAATATCGTACAATACATTGAAAACTGAGACTGATCCACGACTGATTTTCACTTCTTCCGGTATCGTTCCGATCTTGACAGGCCGGGCTTCGAGCATCAGGGCCGCCAATTATCTGGAGATTCTCGGTTCGTCACAGAAGCATGATTTGTCACTTGGTTCTCCGTCATTCATTCTTGTTTGAGCACACTGGAACTACTGTGTTGTATGATGTTGCATTCTTGACGTACACTGGGTGGACTGTTGTAGCGTTGTTCCACTTCAGACGTATGAAAACTACCATTTGGAGTCCAGCAACGGTCCGGCGCACATCATTCGGTGCAAGGTTATTTACCCTTCTCTACCGCCTTCACGAAAGTGTGTTCATTAAGTTATCTGTCATATCCACGACATCAGAGTCAGATTTAGTGCTACGAACTGTTCCCGCGATTTGTAACAAGTGTCCAGGACGTTCATACAATCACCCGACGGTACATTTGTGAACCGTTGACAAAGCGTGAATAATTAACGAAGGTATCGAACATAGCGACTTTGTAAACAACCTGGCAAACTTCCCGGAAGTTATTCCTCATTGTAATGCCACGGTTCCCAATACTAACAGCATCAAGACCCACAAATATTTCCAGAACAACGTCACGACAACGTATGACCGACTGCACAGAAGCTTCACATTGTTCAGGACCAGAACAGCGTCCAGTGTCAACAACAGCTCGTTCAGTCCCTGCAACCAGGAGGCCAGCAGCTGTCGCCCACCGACCACACGCCGATGCACTGTGAACCCTCAGCTTCCTGCGACATCCAACTGGCCCAGCGACCATCCCATCAACAGCGGCAGGCAGCAGCTATCCGTTCGACAGGTATGCACAACCCTGGTGTCAAGGACTACAACATAACGTGGCAGTTCAAAATCGCCTCGAAGTTGTTACAAATTCTTGTGGCAGTGAAAGTGAACTACCTGTCAATAAAAACCTCCGCAAACAACTAAAAAAGTTAAGATCCCTCCTGTCTTTATGTATGACAGTGAAAGGTGGAAAGATATAGCAAAACAGCTGGAGGGTATCCTTTCTCATTACTACTTGGCTAGGTCACGACGTAATGTTCAAATGTGTGTGGATTCCTGAGGGACCAAACTTCTGAGGTCATCGGTCCCTAGACATACACATCACTTACAATTACTTATGCTAAGAACAACAAACACACCCATGCCCGAGGGAGGACTCGAACCTCCGGCGGGAGGGTCCGCGCAATTCGTGACATGGCGCCGCAAACCGCACGGTCACGCCGCACGGCTACGACGTGATGCTGTAAGTATTGCGACGGAGGCTCCTGTCGATTACGGGAAGTGTGTTAGTTACACAGGAGAGAACCACAACCAGTTTCACTCTTATAAATTTGAGGAGACAAACAAACCTCTAAAAGTAGTCACTAGAGGGCTATCAATCACAATATCGGACGAAGAGATCGCTGCTGAATTATCTAGCTAAGGATATCAAAAATACGTTCTGTAGTACAAATTCTTTCCCCATGTGACAAACTACCACATCCCGTACTCTTAGTAATATAACTCGTAATGCTAAAGCTGCAGACATATAATCTTTGCAAAATTTATGTCGTTTTTCAGGTCTGACTGTGGAAGATTACAGATCACGTAGTCCCAACCTTTGTCATAAAAATGGCTCTGAGCACTATGGGACTTAACATCTATGGTCATCAGTCCCATAGAACTTAGAACTACTTAAACCTAACTAACCTAAGGACATCACACAACACCCAGCCATCACGAGGCAGAGAAAATCCCTGACCCCGCCGGGAATCGAACCCGGGAACCCGGGCGTGGGAAGCGAGAACGCTACCGCACGACCACGAGATGCGGGCCCTTTGTCATAGTTGTCAAAGATTTAATCATTGGTCAGCACATTGTAATGCGGAAACGCGTTGTGTGAAGTACACTCAAAGCCACCTACCTTCAGGCGGTAAAAAACCCAGAGACACTCCAGCCTCCTGTATTAACTGCGGCGGAAGCCATCCCGCGTCACACTAAGATTGCCTTGTTTAGCAGCAACTACGCTCGCGCCAGCACCGGCCACGCACCAGCAGCCAGCCCTGCTGCTACAAACAGCGGCCGGTGCCAAAAAAGACACGCCCACTCCGACTGACCAACCACGTCACACCTCCTTTTCCAGGGAGAGTGAATCAGTGTCGACATAATGAAAGGCACTATACCGCGACGGTCAGCTAACCCGCGCCTCCTACGGGCAAACTTGCGTTCCCCGTAACAGTTACGTACTTCAACGGCCCCACTCAGAGATTAACACTATGTCATACCTGTATCTAATAAAACTTTTACAAATGTTATCGCATCCGAGAGTAGAAGGTCTGCTAAACTGGCTCTGTAGAAGTCTAGGAACAGTCATCAGCTCACTACAAAATACGTCAATATCAAAGATCTTATGACATCTACTGACTAACAATCCTTAAATATCGAACAATGTAGTAGTGGAAAACCGGAATGCAAACGAAACAAAAAACACAAAGCTCCTGAACTAAAACTTTTCATTAGTGAAATCTTACCTGATACAATCTTACTGACTGAAACTCACTTGCGACCTTCAGAAACTTTTAAGACGTCACGATTTAAGTTACACCACACTGATAAACGACTCCGACGAGGTGTGGAACTGCCGTACTCATCCCGCAAAACATACGGCTCTGGGAAATTCTTTTGCCGCAGACAGTTAACCTAGAAGCCACAGATGTGAAGATAAGAACGTGTCCAGGTGACGTAACGTTAGTCTCCGTGAACCACTCGCCCCAAGGGAAACTTCTACCGGCTCGCCTCGATGGTGTCTGGGAGGGCCCTACTGCACCCTTAACAGTAGCGGGTGATCTGAATTCTAATCATCGTATGTAGCATTCAAGGATCACCAACCATAATGGAAATATATTGTTTACCCATTACAATACGTCTAATCTAGCGATTCTTTCGCGAAATGAACCAACTTATTATCCCACAAATAGTGAGTTCTTAGTAGAGGTTCTGTACGTCGTACTCTATAAAACTCTTGATACTTTTTGTAGCCTAAATTCTGATAACAAACCATTAGTAGTATCCACTGGAGATATGTCGCCTCGCCAGGCAGAGAGATAAGAGGCACACGAATGTTAACTGGGAACTACACTACTGGCATTAAAATTGCTACACCAAGAAGAAATGCAGATGATAAACGGGTATTCATTGGACAAATATATTATACTAGAGCTGACATGTGATTACATTTTCACGCAATTTGGGTGCATAGATCCTGAGAAATCAGTACCCAGAACAACCACCTCTGGCCGTAATAACGGCCTTGATACGGCTGGGCATTGAGTCAAACAGAGCTTGGATGGCGTATACAGGTACAGCTGCCCGTGCAGCTTCAACACGATACCACAGTTAATCAAGAGTAGTGACTGGCGTATTGTGACGAGCCAGTTGCTCGGCCACCATTGACCAAACGCTTTCAGTTGGTGAGAAATCTGGAGAATGTGCTGGCCAGAGCAGCAATGGAACATTTTCTGCATCCAGAAAGGCCCGTACAGGACCTGCAACATGCGGTCGTGCATTATCCGGCTGAAATGTAGGGTTTCGCAGGGATCGAATGAAGGGTAGAGGCACTGATCGTAACATATGTGAAATGTAATGTCCACTGTTCAAATTGCAGTCAATGCGAACAAGAGGTGACCGAGACGTGTAACCAATGGCACCCCATACCATCACGCGGGGAGATAAGCCAGTGTGGCGATGACGAATACGCGCTTCCAATGTGCGTTCACCGCGATGTCGCCAAACACGGATGCGACCATCATGATGCTGTAAACAGAACCTGGATTCATTCGAAAAAATGAAGTTTTGCCATTCGTGCACCCAGGTTCGTCGTTGAGTACACCATCGCAGGCGCTCCTGTCCGTGATGCAGCGTCGAGGGTAACCGCAGCCATGGTCTCCAAGCTGATAGTCCATGTTGCTGCAAGCACGTCGAACTGTTCGTGCAGATGGTTGTTGTCTTGCAAACGTCCCCATCTGTTGACTCAGGGATCGAGACGTGGCTACACGATCCGTTACAGCCATGCGGATAAGATGCCTGTCATCTCGCCTTCTAATGATACGAGGCCGTTGGGATCCAGTACGGCGTTCCGTATTACCCTCCTGAACCCACCGATTCCATATTCTGCTAACAGTCATTGGATCTCGACCAACGCGAGCAGGAATGTCGCAATACGATAAACCGCAGTCGCGATAGGCTACAAGCCGACCTTCATCAATGTCGGAAAAGTCATGTTACGCATTTCTCCTCCCTACACGAGGCATCGCAACAACGTTTCACTAGGCAACGCTGGTTAACTGCTGTTTGTGTATGAGAAATCGGTTGGAAACATTCCTCATGTCAGCACGTTGTAGGTGTCGCCACAGGCGCCAACCTTGTGTGAATGCTCTGAAAAGCTGATCATTTGCATACCACAGCATCTTCTTCCTGTCGGTTAAATTTCGCGTCTGTATTACATCATCTTCGTGGTGTAGCAATTTTAATGGCCAGTAGTGTATATAAGTGTATATAAGCAACGACTGGGGACAATATTTGATATTAATCCTCGCATACAGACTTCTGAAGAGCTGGGATTGCAAGCTGTTTTATTTACCGACCTTTTGACCACAGCGGCTATTCACAGCACCTTGCTCGCCTTCCGTCGCACAAATTACATCCCTGAATTTGCTCCTGAAGTACATACGGAAACTCTTGCTGCGGACGCGTAATACAGTAGTAAAAACCGTATTACATAGGGTAAATAGGAAACTCAGCGAAAAAATAAACCAACATGAAAGCGATGCATGGAACTATAAACTTAAACTCATAAATCTAGGTTCAAATTCTGCCTGGGACGTTACTCAGAATATTCCTCGCAAGCCATCCGTTTATTCCACCATCACAGGACGTACATACTGTAGCTTCTTCACCGAGAGAAAAGGCGTAGACTTTTATAAAAGAAATTACGTCATCGTTTCCTCCAAATTCTGCACCCTTCGACCCCTACAACATTGTTACTGTTGATAATGCTGTCACCAACTACATCGATGATGGAAATGAGCGCATTAACTTCACTAGTTTGCGTGGAAATTAACGAAGTTCTGTCTCACCTGAAATCAAAGAAAGTTCTGTCTCACCTAAATCAGATAAGTTCCCTGATATTGAATGGATAAACAACACGATGTTACGAAACTTGGCTCCCACTGCCCGAAAGCGTTTGTCAACATCATTCATTCAGTATTAATTCCAAGGTATTTTCGCAGTCAGTGGAAGCATGCCAATGGCATTGTTATGCCCAAACCAACCGAAGACCACAGGTATCCCAAAAATTACACGTCAGTTAGTCTCTTATCATCAATTTCAAACGTAGCGGAGAGGGCCGTACTTCTACAACTCCGCAAAGCCTGTTACGACAGACCAGTTCTGCAAAATACGCAGTTCGCAATTCGTCCAAAACATTGAGCCCTGCTGTAGTTGCTGCGGCTAGTGGGAGCAATTAGAGGTGGTTTCAATGATGCTCAGCACACTGCAGTTATATACCAGAACACTGCTGAAGCACTCATTAGGGTACGGCTAATTGTTTACTGCAGAAGTCAATAAAATTACAACTCCCGAGGTACGTTGTCAGATCACTTAGTTGGACAGAACGCTACAGAAAGAAAATAATGAAGAACGAGAAGAGGTAAAAAACAATAACATAATAGAACTTGAAACATGCTACTTTGAAAACTGCTGCTATTTTCCTACGCAAAATGCCTGCAATTTAAGTCGTACTGTACTTAATGACTGAGCAACCAAATTATATTTATAAAATAATCTACGAAGTATAGGCCTGCAAAGCGAAAAAAACTAGCGCACACTGTTTTGTAACGATTAGTTGATTGTCATTATACAGCTTGCAAGAGAACCAGGAAAAATAATGAGCTGAAGAAACGAAAAAACAGGAACGGAAAATCTGTATTTTTCTCTATTACTGTCTCGGTAATTAATTTAGCAGGTGAAACTTCTGGAATTTAGCGAGTGATTGCGTGATAACTACTTAATCACATAGGATGTCGCCAGCATCAAAGCGAGTGAAAATAACAGACGCCTTCTGTCGACAGGAAGCTCGCCAGAGACCACAAACGTAAATAATGGCTGTAATTGGCAGATGGTAGCGTTTTCTGCGAAACAGCTGACGCAGCGGGAAGTACGGGGCAGAGAGCAGTCGGTTGAATAATCAGCCTCGTTGTAATGTTCATCCCTGAATGCCCAATTCAGTTGGACTGTATGTCTTTTGCCACAGCTACGCTTGCCAATTATGCGTATCCCTTTCAGTGAAGGCTTCAGGGAATCGAATGCTTATTCTCTAAAGTATCAAATAACGAAGACGGAAATCAAAATAAGTGCTGTCATACTCCACAGTCCAGTCAAATTAACATGACCACCTGTCAAAAGCCGCAGCAAACAAATTATCCAGCGCAAATCGCCACGTGACGTGCTGCACGAGAATCGTCCATGATGTTCTCGAAGCTACCGACAGGGATGTGCAGTTATGCAGACTCTAGTGCCGGGTCCAGCTGCGCTAGGTTTCTCGGTTGACGATCCATGGAGCTGACAGCCCGATCTCGAGCTGCACGAGAGTTGTCCATGACGTTCTCGAAGATACCCACAGGGATATGGAGCTATGAAAACTCCAGTGCCATGTCCACTTGTGCTAGGTTTCTCGGTTGACAACCCATGGCGCTAACAGCCCAATCTCGTGCTGCACGAGAGCTGTCCATGATGTTCTCGAATTTACTGACAGGGATGTGCAGTTATGCAGACTCTAGTGCCAGGTCCAGCTGCGCTAGGTTTCTCGGTTGACGATCCATGGCGCTAACAGCCCAATCTTGAGCTGCACGAGAGTTGTCCATGATGTTCTCAAAGATACCGACAGGGATGTGGAGTTATGAAAACTCCAGTGCCATATTGACCTGCACTATGTTTCTCGGTTGACAATCCATGGCGCTAACAGCCCAATCTCGTGCTGCACGTGAGCTGTCCATGATGTATGGAAGGTACCGACAGGGATGTGGAGTTATGCTGACTCCAGTGGCGTGTCCAGCGGTGCTAAGATTCTTGGTTGACGATCGATGGCGCTAACAGCCCGACTTGTGCTGCACGAGAGTCATCCATGATGTATGTAAGGTACCGACAGGGCTATGGAATTATGCAGACTCCAGTGGTGTGTCCAGCTGCGCTAGGTTTCTCGGTTGACGATCCATGGCGCTAACAGCCTGATCGGGATGGTCCCACAGATTCTCGACTGAGTTTAAATGCTGAGAGTTTAGTGGGCAGGGGAGTACGGTAAACATATCCTGGTGCTTTTCGAACCGCACACGTACACCGCGAGCTGTGTGGCACGTTGCATTATTCTGTTGCGAGATGCCATCGTACCGAGGAAAACAAATCACGTAGGAATTAACATGGTCGTCAAGGATAAATGCATACTTGTATTGTAACTTTCAGAATGACGAAATCACGCTGGGAATGCCACAAAAACATTCTCCAGACCAAAACACTCCCTCCTCCGGCCTGGCCCCTTCTGACGACTGTTACAAGGTGTTTTGCTTTCAAACATTTCACGCCATACACGCCAACGGTCAGCAGTCATATCGAGCAGAAAACATCAGTCATCTGAAAACGGTACTTGTTACGGGACGCCCAGTTATGGTACTGGGGTGTAAATTTCAACCTTCATAACTGATCAACAACAGTCAGCATGAGTGCACGGACCAAGCGTCTACGTAGACCGTTACCCAGCAACGTTCTCTGATCGGTTGTTGAGGAGACACTGTTGTACCCCTTGGTTCATCTGGGCGTGTCAGTTGCTATACAGTTGTATGTCTATTCGCTCCGCAATAGTCGTTCACTCCTGTCGTATATGGGTCGTTGTGCTACACGGTTGTGGCTTGGTTCGTTGTCTAGGGGCTGGGATACGTAGCTGCCCCATTACAAGCCAACTACTGCTGAGTTTACAGTATACAATATGAATATACACATGAACCGAATGGTGGAAGGTTTCTATCACTCGGCAATTGCGAATTATGAATGTTATATAGAAATTTATACATGAAAGATTGCAATTAAATAAAATCTGCAGGTACTATTTAACGACTTTAAATGATGAGTACGATAGCAGAAGTACCTTTAAGAATGCCCTTTATTACTGTAAAACACTTATTGGCATCGATGGTCCAGCAATTAAATAAAATATAAGTTGAGTAACAGGGAAACAATAGATTCCTACTTCACGTAATTAGTCATGAACAACAACATAGCTCGCGAGATATTCACATCTAAACGCATACTACGTCTTCACTGCAGAACCACGGAAATCTCACAAGTGCACAAGTCGGCACAACGAAATTTTTCTATCTCTCGGGACCACGCGTTCGTTGCACCATACTGTCCAGCACTCTCCCCTGTCCTCTCCCGTACTGTCTCTCATGCTGCACTGTTCAGAACTCACCCTCGGGTCCTCTCTCGAAAACGATGCTCCTCCCCCATTTCGGTAGTCGCCTGCTGTAGTAACGAGCTCTGTGATTGGCTAGAGCGCTCCCGCCAAGTCTTCAAGCCAACGCACACTCACAAACATATTGAACACATTCGAAATACTGGAGTTTCATTTAAATAACTTGAAATTAAATAAATATTCCTTCGGCTGGACCATAAACACGCTGTAACATACATTATTAAATACATAAACAAATCAAATAAACACATATCAAAGGAATAGAAGCAAAAGGTGCGCCAGTAGCCTAATGTGCCGGCCGCGGTGGTCTCGGGGTTCTAGGCGCGCAGTCCGGAACCGCGCGGCTGCTACGGTCGCAGGTTCGAATCCTGCCTCGGGCATGGATGTGTGTGATGTCCTTAGGTTAGTTAGGTTTAACTAGTTCTAAGTTCTAGGGGACTGATGACCTAAGATGTTAAGTCCCATAGTGCTCAGAGCCATTCAGTAGCCTAATGTCTCTGTGCTTTCGAAAATGCAGTAAATATTTAACCAATTTCTTCATGAATAGTATATATCGGATATAAACAAAGACAAAGATGAATAAATATATTTATAACCATGCTGCTACCGTTTTTACTTTTAACTGTGGAGTACTTACGGCCTGACACGATCGATAGTCATTGGCTACTTTGACCTCCAGTAACTCATGTACTATTCAAGTTACATGCCTGTAATTTATACCAATTTAGGTTTACACTAATAGCTTTCTAAAGACACATCTATCGATAAAATAGGATGAACCGTTTACATTTTGGAAATTCGTTGCTAGATGTTACTTGTATAATTTATCATACTAAACTTTAAACTAATAAATATATTGTAAATCTGATTACACCATCAGAATCGTCATGCAAATAATGGTAATGTACATGTTTCTTTTTAAGGTATCATAATTCATCTGGCTACTATTAATTTCCATGCGAACTGTGAAATGTCTGCCATGATAGTTTCACAAAGTCCGCCATGTTTGGCACTCTCGGCACTCAAGTCTCTTTCATCGACACACTGTCACCAAGGAATTAACAGCCATGTGGTCGGCTAGCAACCACGTGGTCCAGCTATTGTGCGGCATCACGCAGATGCTAACAAGCAGCGGCTTTGACGAGCGTCCTGTGCGGCCGCCCCAACTCCGAACATAGAATACTTCCAGGGCGCCACAGCTCGCCTGTTACCTCACACAACTTAGCCGCATCGGTAGTGCTCCTATACTTGTCCCGAAAGATAATGACCTTTTGGTTGTGAGATAAATCGCTCCGTTTCTGCGTTACATCGACACCTACAACTACATCTATATAGATACTCTGCAAGCCATTATAATATGCGAGGTGTAGCGTACCCTTCACCACAACTAGTCGTTCCCTTTTCTGTTCCAATCGCAAATACTGCTTTTACCATCACTTTAGTATCGTTGCTAGAATACGAGACAGGACGATCATGTCGCATCTTCACTGGCGATGATCCGCTGATAGAAGGGTCTCTTCACCGGTCCAACCTTCAGCCTTACTTCCGTCTTCAGCAAGGTATATAACGTCAGTGCATCGGTAAACATTTATAACAGCATAAATCCGTGCTTAACAATGTGGCTTCTGTCCAGACTTCCAGTTTTTCGATCTCATGCACCTCGTTCTCCTTATTCGTCGATTTTTGTCTCTCTCATTCTCAAAATTGCATTTGACCGATTACGGCATTTCGAACTACAAACCTATGTACTTCTGATTAGTTATGTCCGCCCTACAGCTTCCCCTCTAACACATTACTTCACTTTCTCACCGTCAACCATACACGACCGGTACCTTCCATCCATTCACAGGAGTCTTCCAGGGATCAGTCCTGTGCCATCTCCTCTATCTGCTCTACACAGCTGATTAAGCCCCAAAGAAAACTTGCAATACCACACCAAAAACAAGAACGGCTGAAGGCATGAACAGTTACAAAAATTGCTTTAAAGAACACACGCGGCTGGAGGCTTTACCTAAAAAAAAAAAATTCACGTAAATAATCGGCTGAAGGCCACACACAAGACATTGAAAAACACAGGGCTTAGGGCCTGGATAACAAGAATTTCCGTGGAGCAAATTTAAAAAAATTAGTTTTAAACAAATCAATTTTCAAAATTCTAATTTAAGATGGCTGAAGGCCATATCTTAAAAATATTTGACGTAACAGCTAGGCTGAAGGTTACACACTGGACATTGAACAACTCGGGACTTAGGGCCTGGATAACAAGAATTTCAGATAGAACAAACCTTCAAAATTTTAGTTATTCGACAAATCAATCTTCAACTTTAATTTAAATCAGCTGAAGGCCTTATCTTAAAAATATTTCACGTAAAAGCTCACCTGAAGGCCACACACTGGATATTGAGCAACTCAGGGCTTAATGCCTAGATAACAAGAATTTAAGGTAGACAAACTTTCAAAATTTAGTTTAAAAAAAGAATCAGTCTTCAAATTTTAATTTAAGTCGACTGAAAACCTTATTTTAAAATTAAAACAAACTATATTAATAGAGGGCTGAAGGCCTCGCACAGTACATCAGACTAAAATGAAAATCACAATCTAAAACCAACAGAACAGTGGTTCACAGAAGTGTTCTAAGGGTCAGCCTGAGGAGGTGGAACATAAGGTGAGGTGAGACAAGCAGCCAAGAGTAAGGTTAAATAATCGGATGGCAACAAGACCCAGGGACGACTGAAGAACTGACCGACAACCTAATCAATTCCCTTCCGCCCGACCAATGGTACGACAACAGAAAATATGAGCCGAGGACGAAGATACCAGCAGCACTACATCTTCCAAATCGGCGTCTAAGAACAGCCAAGGGACAATAACCACTCTTAAGGAAAAAATATGAACAAACAACTAAAAGGCTGTTGAACTACACGCCGTGGCGGACAGCATCAACACAGCGAGGAAAAACACACTGCCAGAAAACTATGCTAACGACCCAGGCAGGTAACTGGGGCGTTAACGGCCAAGGGCAGAAAATACCGCTGGTGCACTTCACTGATAAGTAACAACCAATTTAATACTTAAAGAGCATATAGGAAGACAGCTGCAAAATTTCGCTGACCCCAACACACCATACGTTGCTGCTAGCCGGAACGGCCCAGGAAGCATCAACCGGCAATGAATGAAGAGATGTCACAGCAGTTGAGGTTTCGTAACAGGTTAACTGATGACTCAACTTCAGTGTCCAGGTTCGGTGGGCAACGAACCTGTAGCTCTCGCAGGTAGCGCCTCACAATCCGACTGCACGCGCACGCCGCCGGCGGTCCCGGCCTGACCTCACGCCACGGAGACTTCCTCGCTGCTCTGTTCCACTGACGGATCCAACCCGGCACGCAGACAGCATTAAAGTAAGTGCTTGGCCAAAACTGTTATATTGCTAGAGAAGGCCGAAATGCACGCTATAGGCTCACGCAGGATGGCGTGAGGTCTGAAACAGGATACGTAATGAATGCTATAAAGAAAAGTACGCAGCTTCTGGAATACTTAACTTTAATCCATCATTTGTATACATCGTTCTTGATGAGATATGCTTCATACGATAACTATCAATTGCTATGGCGCCTTGCTAGGTCGTAGCCATTGACTTAGCTGAAGGCTATTCTAACTATCTTCTGTGCAAATAAACGAGGCTTCGTCAGTGTTGCATCGCTAGCTAAGTCGTCCGTACAACTGGGGCGAGTGCTAGTAAGTCTCTATAGACCTGCCGTGTGGTGGCGCTCGGCCTGCGATCACTGACAGTGGCGACACGCGGGTCCGACATGTACTAATGGACCGCGGCCGATTTAAAGCTACCACCTAGCAAGTGTGGTGTCTGGCGGTGACACCACAAAAACCACACAAGCTACACACGGTTCTATGAAACAATTCCACAAGCAATTAGATCTATACTAAAACCAGTCACTGTTGAACAGCTAGGAGGAATCACAAGTCGACACACACAGAGAACCCGAAAGCGGTCGGCAACCAAATACACGTCGTCTGAATAGACGACCGACCGAACGACCAACCAAGATCGTCCCCATTGTAGTCATGTGTGCCGGCAACGGTCGAGCGTGTCATGGCTGTCCAGACCTCACTGCTGCTCTGTCTGTGCCCACTCCCGACACACGACGACTCGTAAACACTAGTGGCTGCTCCAAAGATAGTACGACAGTGCTCTTAACGATAAGCACTGGCAGGCACGGGCAGGCAAACCAGAAACTTAGTGACGCCAGTAAATCGAATAGGAAACGAGACGGCAGTACTTTAAAGACAAGATGTCAAGCAATAAATGGCACGAACTCGAGCCGCGCACAGCTCATAATCCAACGGGCACGAGTATTTGAAGCTCCAGAGTCTAGAGTGTTGAAACTAAACTTGAGTGTTTGTGTGGGTTACTGTACGCAGTCCTGTGATATTAATGAAACTACAAAATACATTCGATGTCAAAGTGCTATAACCAGTCACAGATATCATGTGGGAGCACTAGTAGCAAAGGGTATACATAGTTTGTCAGGGTGGTGAGGGGTGGAGGGGGGGGGGGGCCTTGCGGAAAACAGTGTCGTTGTTGTCGTAATGTGGAAACGTCCTAAATGGCATGATCATTAGCTTTCGGCCCAAGAGTGGAAGCATTTCCGAAACAGCTGAGCCTGTAAATTCTTGGCGCGTCGCTGTGGTTAAAGTAAACTACGCACGGCAAAATGGCGATATCCAAAACCGGCGCCGAGGAAACTGTGCTGCGCAACAGGCCGCAGATGGGTAGATGGCAGGTGTGAGCGACGGCTGCGGAGATGTACAACTACTGAGCAACTGGGAGCCTAGATGGGCCAAGGGGCTGCGAGCCCCTGTCCGCAGCTCGTGGTCGTGCGGTAGCGTTCTCGCTTCCCACGCCCGGGTTCCCGGGTTCTATTCCCGGCGGGGTCAGGGATTTTCTCTGTCTCCTGACGACTGGGTGTTGTGTGCTGTCCGTAGGTTAGTTAGGTTTAAGTAGTTCTAAGTTCTAGGGGACTGAGGACCATAGATGTTAAGTCCCATAGTGCTCAGAGCCATTTGAACCATTTTTTGAGCTGCGAGCCCTGTCTGCTCGACGACCGTTCTGCCACAGTTGTTCCGTATGGGCCTCCGCAGCGGGCGGCTGGTTCGTGCATCCATGGCGACTGCCGTTCACCGGCGACGAACCCTGCAATTTATACGCAAATACCGCAGCTGGAGCGGCGACAGGTGGCCTCTTCAGATTAATCACGTTTTATACTTCATCGGGGGTGAAACGCCTGCAGGCAAACACCCTGCAACAATCGTCAGGAGGGTTCAGGCCAGAGGAGGGTGCGTTATGGTCCTGGGAATGTTTTCATGGCATTCCCTGAGTGATCTCGCCACTATGGAAGGCACAAGGGATCAATACTACTGTGCATCTAATCTTGGGGAGCATGCAAACCCTTACATGCAGTTCGTTTTTGTGCGCCACGACGGCATGTACCAGCACGGCAATGCAACGTGCAACACAGCTAGCATTGTAGGTGCGTCGTTTCAAAAGCACCAGGGTGAGTTTGGCCTACTCCACTGGCCATCAGACTCCAATGATTTACACCCATTGAAGAATCTGTCCGACTACTTCGATTGGGCTGCTCACGCCGTGGATTCTCAACCGAGAAACCTAGCTGGCCACGATACTTGAGTCGGCTTGGCTCCACATCCGTGTCGGTACCTTCCAGGACTTGACTGACACTCTTCCTAGACGTCTCGCAGCGGTCCACGCTGATTGCGATAGTTATTCAGGATTTTGATAGGTGTTCACATTGTGAGTGGACAGTGTATTTGGCCATGTCATCGCTTCATCCTAGCTGTGACCATCCATAAAATAGAGGCATCCACAAACTTCTTCTACACTTAATTCTGTTCTCATTTCAGTGCCCTGTTGCATTTAAGGAAACGCTGAAGCACTTCCTTCTATGAACCTCATACCTTTAGCCTAAAAAATTAAGATACATGGCCACTTTCTCTCTGCCAACCAGCAGAGCTAATGCTCCCTTCTTCTTCCTGTTACGCTGCTCGCCCTCTCTTCATTACTTGTGTTGTCTCAGATTCCTCCTTCCCTCGCTATCCAACTCTTCTCAAGCCGAGAGCCGTCAGTTTAAATCTATTAACCCGTAATTTGTCTTTGTTGTTCTACTTTTCATGAACTAAGGTACGCTATGGTTTTTCCTCTCTGGCTACTAATGTTTCCACCACTTGTGGTATAATTATTACTAAGGGTTTAGTTTCATCTTAAGTGTAAAACTCCTTATAACGTTTGTAATATAAACTATAAGGTCTATAACTTTGCTTCTGACATTTTTCTTGACATTCTGTGGCATTACTGCGAAGAAATTACAAAAAAATTACAAATTAAAGTATTGGCCATTGCTGACCACTCCTTTCTACTACCTTTCGGACTGCATACGAATCCCACCGCGGAGAAACTGGGCGCCTTTTGAGGAGATCTATGAATCGTTCAAATATGGACAAGTTCCAATGACCGGAGGTGCTCGTCGGCCAGGCCGTGTACCTCTGATCGGAAAAGGTGGCAGTCAAAGAGAGAAATGTCTGGACATCACGGCGGGTAGGCTAGCACTTCCCATTTCGTTTCCAAACACGTTTTGACGACTGTTGCGACATGACATCGAGCTTTTTCATGATGCAATATCACTTCTCCATATCTATAGCTGTATTGTGGCCGTTTGTCTTACAGTCTGGTGAAACGCATCAACTGCTTTCGATAACGATCTGCCGGGATTGTTTCAGTAGCTTCGAAAACCCTCTCTCTTTCACCACCATGCCCGTCTTCGACGTCAAAATCACCGTTCTTGAAGCGCTGAAACGATTCTCTAGCACGTTCTTTCACTAATAGACGCTTCACCATAGGTCTTACCGTGCAGTTTTGAGTCTCAGTCGCAGATTTCTTTATCTTCTGGCAGAAAATTAAATTTCTCGCAAATAACGAGAACCGGGCCTGTAACTTAACATATTCAATCGACAATGACTTTATTATGCAATAAAAAGACAGGTAATATTTTGATGTGTGATATTTAGAAATTCCTAAGCTTATTGTATGACTTTTACGACCTATCACCTGCACCACTACTAACAGCTTCTGCTATCTCTTGTAAAACGGCGGAAGCAAAGCTGTAGACCCTGTATAAAGTTTTGTTAGAATTAAGAGAGGTCTGCTGGCACTAATCATCCCAGGATAAACTAATAAATATAAAGTGGTGCCAGTATGTTTGCATATTAAATCAGAGTCAGAGTGCTACTGCAGAAGAGTATCACAAATTAAGTGTTATGAGCAGCAACCTTAGGTTGTGGCTGTTCTTTTTTACGTCGAAAAATGTCATGGATGCATCTTGGTATTCTTTAGCCCTTTACAAAACGAATCAGCAGGACTGTGTCTCTGATCCCTTGAGCTATTCTGAAGGGAAACTGATTTTTGTCCAGTAGCTGCAATAGATCAGAGTGGGTGTTATAGTTGTTAATTCCCCATCCATACCTCGTTGCCTTGTTTTTATTGTGCCAAATTAATGTGACTGCGCATATAACGTCAATAGGTGTCTCTCTTTCTTCTAAACTTTGGCTGTACAATATTCTCCTTGTAGCATCAAGAACGTGCAATGTCTCTGGTTGAGACAGAGTAACCGTACACGCGGAGGTTACCGGGAACGTGAAAATCCGTCACATCTGGCGAGTGCTTCCTGTAATTCAGTAATCTTTCTTTTTCAGAGACGCCCTTCACACGGTCCTAGCCTCGCATAGATGTGGCGCTGTAATTGAGATAACTGAAGGAAAGCCTTAATTACTTCGCAGTCAAGAGCACAAAATCTTTAACAAATGATGCCTTTCATTAATTCTTGTGGTTTTTGATTACATCAGAGACGACACTACACTCATTGTGTTACCCAGCATTAAAGTTCTGAAATCACTCTCAGATTAAATCTTTAATTAATTCTAGCTCACATACGTGTCGATACTATTCACCGGCCAGCGAAGAAGTATTTCTAATGCAGTAATAAACCATACTTTTTGGAATAATTCTCAACAGTTGGCCAGAGCAGCCACCGATTCAATAGTCAACCGAGGTTCCCGATACCTGACCGACGCTACCAACCCTCCCTCACCACCGACGCAAGGGACCTGCTGTCTCGCACGTTTCAGCCAATCACAGCTAAGGAAACGTTATGCTACTATATGTAGTGGAGCCTCACTTGACCAATGGCAAGCGAGGACGTTGTGCCCAGGTGGGTAACGCCTTGCCACGTCAGCAAGGTGACACACTGGAACCTCTACGTCATTCTGCCCAGACTATAGCTTTTATGACGTACTGCAACATATGGCAAAATTTAATATCTGTTTTAATATAAATTCTATAGTTGGTGCTAGGATGAGCATACATTGAAATATAAGAAGAACATTAATACCAGTATCTAAGTACTGGCTTCTATTCTGGGAGCTGACAAGTCTACAACGCTGTAGTTAGACACTGAATCTACTTCAAGGCTCGTCACATCATGTGGTGATTGGAAACTGTGTACCACCGCTTTCTTCCTTCCCCCGTCCCCTCAAACCAACCCCTACCCCCTCCCCCACCCCTACCCCCCCCCCCCCCCCCGGCCACCCTTAATTTCACCATTAAGATTAAGACGCGTAACACATTGCCTTCTCAGTTACGATCTCATCTCCGAAGCGTAAGTGCACCAATGCGACATGCTCGACTGAATGAGAGGAAACATTTAAGTCTTTTTCCCGCTATTCGAGAGTACCTAAGTTTCAAACTGGACGTACTAGCAGAGAATATTCTTGCGAAATTTTGTACCTATTTATGCTGTCTTCAGCCTAAAATTGCTCTGTCACTGTCAGATCGTTCTCCACTACGGACCTGCCCTCACAAAACTATTTTTATGTCGATTGACATAAATCTGCATGAATCAGTGGAAATGGCTGGTGAAATTTACTTCTAGTTATTTCGTTCCCATCGTTCTTGATACGACTTTAGTAATGGTTACTAATTTTATAGTCATCTGCTTTCCTTTTAATGCTTACATTGGAACTGACGAATCTATCCACAAAACAAATCCAGAGTCGATGGAGAACGCTCATCTCTTATTCCGAAGTGGGACGGATATCGGCAGATGTGATTTACATGCGCGGACAAACAAGTGATTTAAGCTTCAGAAAAACTGGATAATCTGTTCAAGAGAAAGAGCTTCACAAAGTGAGCTCTGGTCCTTATGCAAGTAGTAATTCGGCTTGGCATTGGTTGATAGAGATGTTGAACGTTCTTCTGCGTGATATTGTGCCAAATTATATCAAATTGGGGCGTTATATCGTCAAAATCTCGACCTAGTTGCAGGGCCTTGCCGACAATTCTCCAAATGGTCTCAATTGGGTGGTGATCCGGTCACCTTGCTGGTCAATGTAGGGTTTGGGAAGCACGAAGACCAGCAGTACAAACTCAGGCCGTATGTAGGCGGGCATCACCTTGCTGACATATAAGCCTAGGATGGCTTTCCATGTAGGGCAACAAAACGGGAAGTAGAATATCGTCGGCCTACCGCTGTAAGGATGCAGCGGATTACGATCAAAGGGGTCCTGCCACGTCTGGCAGTAGTAGCCGACTGCGACAGACGCAGCAACAGATAAGTAAACCGCTTTTGTGACATTACGAGTTCCTAACCAGGAGCGAGTTTTATTATATCATATGTGTACTTTAATAGTTTAGTTTCCTGAGTTTCTGCTCTTAAATTTAAAATCTAATACCCACAGTTCTCGCGTTTTCCTTTGCGTCAGAAATTAAACCGATTTTGTGATATATTACAAGTTCCTTATCAGGGGCATATTTTTTAGTTTCACCTGAGTGCTTCGGTAGTTAGTTTCTTGAATATCTGCGTATTACTAGACACAGTTCGTGCGTTTTCGTCAGGGTCTACATTAGAGTTGCGCAGCACGTGCTGATAGTCCGTTTATCTGCATAGTTTAGTTTTCCACGGTCTTTGGTATGGACAGGGACTGCGATTGTTGTGTGCGGATGCGAGCTGAGTTGGAGACACTTCGCTCTCAGCTTCAGGCTGTGATGGCTTCGGTTACACAGCTTGAGGCTGCAGTGGATGGGCACCACTGTTGTGGGCCTGCCGTGGGGATCCAACGGACGACCAGCGCGTCAGAGTCCTCCGATCGGTCCTCACCAGTGGCCAACCCAGTTACTGCTTGCACTGAGGCTGACCCCTCACCTGTGGTCGTGTGGCAGATCGCCCCGGTGCGAAGCAGGCGGCGAAAGACTTCCCAGGCGGCGGCACGTAACGCCTCCCCGGTTTGTCTGACAAACAGGTTCAAGTGCTGTCTGTGGCTGACACTGTCGCTGAGCTTGTCCTGTTTCAGAGGAAACCAATCAGCCTGCAAGGTCCGGGCAGTAGTAGAGGCTGGACTATTGGTAGTTGGGAGCTTCAACGTTAGGCGCGTTATGGGGGCTCTTAGGGACTTGGCTGACAAGGAAGGTAAGAAAACCAATGTGCACTCCGTATGCATACCGGGTGGTGTCATTCCAGATGTGGAAAGGGTCCTCCAGGATGCCATGAAGAGCACAGGGTGCAGCCAACTGCAGGTGGTTGCTCACGTCGGTACCAATGATGTGTGTCGCTTTGGATCAGAAGAGATTCTCTCTGGTTACGAGCGGCTAACAGAAGTGGTAAAGGTTGCCAGTCTTGCTTTCAAGGTGGAAGCAGAGCTGACCATTTGCAGCATAGTCGACAGGACCGATTGTGGACCTCTGGTACAGAGCCGAGTGGAGGGTCTGAATCAGAGGCTCAGACGGTTCCGCGATCGTGTAGGCTGCAGATTCCTCAACTTGTGCCAAAGGGTGGTTGGGTTTCGGGTTCCGCTGAATAGGTCGGGTGTCCACTATACGCAGGAGGCGGCTACATGGGTAGCAGGGGCTGTGTGGTGTGGACTGGGCGGTTATTTAGGTTAGAGGGTCTCGGGAAAACACAAGATGGGTTTCAGTCACAAAGGGCGCAGGCTGAACACAGGAAGAACATAGATACAGTAACCATTGGTATAACAGTTGTAAATTGCCGTAGCTGTGTTAGGAAAGTACCAGAGCTCCAAGCGCTAATAGAAAGCACTGATGCTCAAATCGTTACAGGCACTGAAAGCTGGCTAAAGCCGGATATAAGCTCTGACGAAATTTTTGCGAAGAACCTAACGGTGTCCCGAAAAGATGGCTAAACACGGTTGTCGGTAACGTGTTTGTTGCTGTTAGAAGTAGTTTAACTTGTCGCGAAATTGAAGTAGATACTTCCTGTGAGTTAGTATGGGCAGAGGTCATTGTTGACAACCGGAATAAAATAATAATTGGATCCTTTTACCGACCTCCCAGTTCAGATGATACAGTTGCTGAAAGGTTCGAAGAAAACTTGAGCTTGATTTCAAACACATACCCGACTCACACGATAATAGTTGGTGGTGATTTTAATTTACCCTCGATATTTTGGCGAAAATACATGTTTAGTTCCGAAGGTACGCATGAAATATCATCCGAAATTGTGCTAAACGCATTCTCTGAAAATTATTTCGAGCAGTTGGTTCATGAGCCCACGCGAATAATAAACGGTTGTGAAGACACACTTGACTTCTTAGCAACAAATAATCCTGAGTTTATAAACAGCATCAAAACCGATATAGGGATTAGTAAACACAGGGTTGTCGTAGCGAGACTGAATATTGTAATCCCCAAATCCTCGAAAAGTAAGCGAAAAATATACCTATTCAAAAAAGCAGATAAAAATTCACTTGAAGCCTTCCTGAGAGACAATCTCCACTCATTCCAAATTAATAATATAAATGTAGACCAGATGTGGCTTAAATTCAAAGAAATAGTATCGGCAGCAATTGAGAGGTTTATACCAAATAAACTAACAAACGACGAAGCTGATCCTCCTTGGTACACAAAACGGGTTAGAACACGCAGAAACAGCGAAACAAACATGCCAAATTTAAACAGACGTAAAATACCCAAGATTGGCGACCCTTTACAGAAGCTCGAAACTTAGCGCGGAGTTCAATGCGAGACGACTATAACAGTCTCCACAACGAAACTTTGTCTCGAAATCTGACAGAAAATCCAGAGAGATTCTGGTCGTATGTGAAGTATGTTTGCGGTAAGAAACAATCACTGCCTTCTCTGCGCGATAAGAATGGAGATACTATCAAAAACAGTGCTGCCAAATCAGATTTACTGAACACAGCCTTCCAAAATGCCTTCACAAAAGAAGACGAAGTAAATATTCCAGAATTCGAACCGAGAACAGCTGCCAACATGAGTAACGTAGAAGTAAATATCCTCGGAGTAGTGACGCAACTCAAATCACTTAATAAAAGCAAGTCTTCTGGTCCAGACTGTATACTAATTAGGTTCCTTTCGGAGTATGCTGATGCATTAGCTCCATACTTACAATCATATACAACCGATCGCTCGACGAAAGATCCATACCCAAAGACTGGAAAGTTGCACAGGTCACACCAATATTCAATAAAGGTGTAATCCACTAAATTAGAGGCCCATATCGTTAACGTCGATATGTAGAAAAATTTTAGATCGTATATTGTGTTCGAACACTATGAATTACCTCGAAGAAAACGGTCTATACACACACAGTCATTATGGGTTTAGAAAACATAGTTTCTGTGAAACAGAACTAGCTCTTTATTCACATGAAGTGCTGAGTGCTATTGACTAGGTATTTCAGATCGATTCCGTATTCCTGGACTTCCGCAAGGCTTTTGACACTGTACCACACAAGCGGCTCGTAGTAAAATTGCGTGCTTATGGAATATCGCCTCAGTTATGTGACTGGATTTGGGACTTTCTGTCAGACAGGTCACAGTTCGTAGTAATTGACGGAAAGTCGTCGAGTAAAACAGAAGTGATTTCAGGCGTTCCCCAAGGTAGTGTTATAGGCCCTTTGCTGTTCCTTATCTATATAAACGATTTGGGAGACAATCTGAGCAGCCGTCTTCGGTTGTTTGCAGATGACGCTGTCGTTTATCGACTAATAAAGTCATCAGAAGATCAAAACAAACTGCAAAACGATTTAGAAAGAATATCTGAATGGTGCGGGAAGTGGCAGTTGACCCTAAATATCGAAAAGTGTGAGGTCATCCATATGAGTGCTAAAAGGAACCCGTTAAACTTCGGTTACACAATAAATGAGTCTAATCTAAAAGCAGTAAATTCAACTAAATACCTAGGTATTACAATTACGAACAACTTAGATTGGAAACAACACACATAAAATGTTGCGGAAAAAGGCTAACCAAAGGCTGCGTTTTATTGGCAGGACACTTAGAAAATGTAACAGACCTACTAAGGGGACTGCCTACACTACGCTTGTACGTCCTCTTTTAGAATACTGCTGCACGATGTGGGATCCTTACCAGGTAGGACTGACGGAGTACATCGAAAAAGTTCAAAGAAAGGCAGCACGTTTTGTATAATCGGGAAACATGGGAGAGTGTGTCACAGAAATGATACAGGATTTGGGCTGGAAATCATTGAAAGAAAAGCGTTTTTCGTGCAACGGAATGTTCTCACGAAATTCCAATCACCAACTTTCTCCTCCGAATGCGAAAATATTTTGTTGACACCGATCTACATAGGGCGGAACAATCACCACGATAAAATAAGGGAAATCAGAGCTCGTACGGAAAGATATAGGTGTTCATTCTTTCCGCGCGCTATACGACATTGGAATAATAGGGAATTGTGGCCGGCCGCGGTGGTGTAGCGGTTCTAGGCGCTCAGTGCGGAACCGCGCGACTGCTACGGTCGCAGGTTCGAATCCTGCCTCGGGCATGGATGTGTGTGATGTCCTTAGGTTAGTTAGGTTTAAGTAGTTCTAAGTTCTAGGGCACTGATGACCACAGATGTTAAGTCCCATAGTGCTCAGAGCCATTTGAACCATTTTGAGGGAATTGTGCAGGTGGGTCGATGAACCCTCTGCCAGACTATTAAATGCGATTTGCAGAGTATCCATGTAGATGTAGATGTAGATGTAGAGATGGCACCCCAGACCATCGTCCTGGTTGCCGAACCGTGTGATAGGCGACAGTCAGGGTGATTTCCACCGCTGTCTGGGGCGGCCAAGACGAGTAGTCGGCCTGGAATGACATTGACTGGAGTAGAATTGTCTTGATTGATGAGTCCCACTTCGAACTAATTCCCGATGACCAGCGAAGACATGTCTAGAGACACCCTGGACAGCTGTGGAATACCAACCAGAATGTCGTTCGCCATACGGCGGGACAAGCAGGAGTGATGGTCTCGGATACCATTTCTTTTCATACCACGACCCCTTCGGTTGTCATCCGCGGCACTGTTACAGCACAGCGGTACTCTACGCCCCTTTTCGTTGGCCCCCATGCGGAGCTTACAGTTCAGCAAGAAAACGCCGCCCTCACGTAGCGTGAGTTTCTGTTGCTAGTCTCCGTGCTTGCCAAGCCATACCCTGGCCAGCAAGATCGCGAGACCTCTACACAACACAGAGCGTTTGGAGCACAATGGGCAGGGATCTCCGATTTAACGCGTCAATTGGACAGAATCTGGCAAGATGCCCCTCGAGAGGACATCGAACAGTTCTATTAATCTGTGCCGTTAAGCAAGCAGTTAAAGGGCCAGAGTTGGATCAACGTGTTATTAATTTGCACAATTTCTGAAGCTCTTTCTCTTGAATAAATTATCCAGCTTTTCTGAAACTGTACTCTTTTGTCAGTCTGCACATGTGCGTCACATCTGTCGATTTCTATCCCATTCGCATAATTATTTCGGGATACATCTTGTTTTGTCTTACAGTGTATTTCATGCATTGCCGTATATACCTGAACTGGCAGATACTTGAAGACAGATGCCAAGTAGATGCCAAGCAGGTACGAATGCCGTGTTACACAGTTCAAGAGATAGTATTAAGCGATGCATCTAGGACCGTACTATGGCCACCCATCTATTGCTTCCGAAGGGACCACGAAGACAAGATTAGACTAACAATGCAGACTAACAGTTCACTGTGGTTTGAAGAGTGTAGAGGTACACTGTTGTTCATCAAAACTGTGGTACAAGCAAGGAGTAATTGGTGTAGTAGAATGACTACATGATTGAATTCCTAGGTGATAGGGGGATATAAATGAACTGAAATTTAATACACAGTCGCCATCTTTGGCAGTAACAACAGCTCTAACACGACATGATATCGATTCCACTTGTGCTTGGATGGCAGATATGGGTACGTCATTCCAAGCAGTTTCAATTCTGTGCCAGAATTCATCAATCGTAGTGGCTGGTCAGTACTGGCGTTCCAGTCTCTCTGCAACCCATGTCCAGATGTTTTAGTGGATGAGAGATCTGAAGCATGTTCATGCCAGAGCGACAGTCCAACGTCTCTGTTTCTATGTAGGCGAGAAAAGAACGGAAGGCATGAGGTCTTGAGCTATTTTTTCTCTGAAAAATAACGTCACACCCATCAGACTTAATACATAACAAAGGCAACACCATTTCCCAGAGTTATCAGTTATGCGAAACAGAGATGACGTTTTGTACCCAAAAGCACCCCATACATTGCGCCAGGAGCAGCGCTCTTATGACGAGGACGAAGGCAATCTGGCAATGTCCATTCTCCTCGTATCCTCAACACATAGATATATCTATCGTGATGCTGCCTGCAGAACCGGTGTTACTCGCGTGTCCGGGCGCTACACTATCGACATGCCCCTCTCTCTGCTACCGCATCGAGGGAAGTCACAACAGAAGTCACAATGTCCATGGTCCACAGACACTGTCGCATTGTCCGTGTGGATTGTGGCGGTTAAATAAACGACGGTTCCCGTATCTAGTCTGACTTTGTGTTTTGTTCCTAATGGTTTCATCGCTGACACCAAGTTAAACCCTTTTTCATTGTTGGCACCAGTACTGAATAAATATCTTGAAGACAACGTGACGTTACTGTCATCATGGGACATTACTGTCACATATCGCTACGTGATACTAATTCATTTTTTGCAGCTATATTGCAGTTATTTCAGTGAGGATACTGGATCAGTGCGTTTGGAAAGACAGCCTTGCAATTGCCACGCAGGGGTGGTGTGACGCCAGAAGCGTCTCTATGGCTTGTTTTGTCGGCAGAAGGTAGTCGGTGACTCTAATTAGGTGAAGAGGTTCTCCTTTGGTAATATAGGCAGTGCTGGAGAAATTGGTGAGTAACCTGCTCTGTGGCTGTTGCATCCTGGGTAGGTATCTACACCCCTGTGGGCAGTGAACGCCATCCGCGCCCTGTAGTCTGCAGAGAATAATTATTGAGCACAACATACATACATACTTGCCTTTCTGTGTGTACTTCAAAGAGCCGGATTCTAGGGCACAATCCGCTCGCATGGGAGAGTCAGTCATGTTCGCTCTAAAGGCTTAGTTCAGCAACTAGCGTTGTATTTCTCTGGACAATGTTCATGGTGCGTAATGTTGACCAATCCTGAAGGCACTGTTTCGGCCTGTTACCAATTTTGTGTTTAAAAATATGCGTTTTGTATGCAAAAGAAGAGAAGCTGTGTGTCTATTCCTCTGGTTTTTCATGAACTTATCAAAAATCTCGCCTGTCACACTGGCTTTACTTTAGAGTCGTTTCCTCCATATGGTGCTTTTTGAAATTAGAGAGCGGAGGACCGGGAACAGAGATTCTGGGCTTTCTGCTCCAGGCCGTCGCAGAGAAGGGATATCTCCAGTAGCCATTTGGTGGTGATCGGGGCACACTAGCTGTTTAGCGAAATGTAAGTTTTTTTTTTTTTTAATCTTATGGGAATTAACTGCTAAGGTCATCAATCCCTAAGCTTACACACTACTTAACCTAAATTATCCTAAGGACAAACACACACACCCATGCCCGAGGGAGGACTCGAACCTCCGCCAGGACCAGCCGAACACACTACGACTGTAGCGCCTGAGACCGCTCGGCTAATCCCGTGCATCGAAATGTAAGTGTCGCAACTGCTGTAGCGTGATCCATATTCTATGCAGTCCGTTAACTGCCAAATACCCACGCAAATTGTGTCGTATAATGTGGGTATAATTTGTGGCTTCTTGTTGTAGCGTTAACTTTGATTTCGTGAGCTTTCGAGACAAGCAGATCTTTCTCCATACAGCCTTCCATACTTTTTGGCGCCTTCCCACTGTATTAGCGTCATTTTATAATTTGATTTGAGTTGTATAGACTTTGCTGTTTATTAAATTTATTGTGGTTTATGTCAGTCATCAGAGCATTATAAATGTCACTCCCAATCCATACTTCGATTTCACAATCCTTTACCTTGTCGTGCAGTTTGTCCTGGTTAGTGTAATCAATTAATTTTTGTTGTTTACTGAAATACTATGCAGAGATAAAAGTATATTCTTGACCTCACTGTATTAGTGCGATGGATCAAATTCGTTCTTCTTTATATGAAACAAGGGATGTTCACTAGAATCCTGCTTTCTTCCCGCTTCTTCTTCTTGTGTCTAGATGCATGTAAGAACGCGATATTTACGTTTTTAAGTTAATATAGCGTCCCCAGTGCCAAATTTTTTATCATGTAGCCGTAAAATAATAATTTCTCTGTGTAGGTTTAGATTGCAAAGAAATAATTTATGACAGAATGATCTAAAGAGACGACAAGATACGCTCTTTTGTTAATTTTTTAGTCGACCTTACTTCTTCTTTTGTCTTGAATGTGTCTAGAGGGACATCTTGCGTGTGCTGAGAAATGTAAGCATATTTGTATGAGTTAAACATATAATATAACGATTTAATATTATTGTGCACTTTTAATTTGTAAGAGGTGATCCCGATTTCATGTCCGCCTTCCTTGAATTAACCTGCATTCAAGTAATTTACAGCTCAACAATCGCAGCGGCCGATGCAGCCAACGACGCCATTACGTGGCGATATTGGGCAGCCCTGCAGCCAAGCGACTAGCGCGAGGTTTGGTGTTCTCGTAAAGATAAGTTATTTTAGATTATAAAACACATAGATTAGTACTGATTACGTGGTAAATAAGTGTATTAGTGTGCCGTTTAAGTGTACCATTAAAGGTTTCATTTCTCTTTACGTAATATAGCAGAAAACGCGAAAAGACCGTACAGTCGTATTTTCTGTTTACGTTCTGCTGCAGCAAATCTATAGAATTTCGTTTAGTTGTTCCTTGCTCTCTCCAGCAATTTAACTTAGCGTACCTCTTCATTATTTAACTAGCATTTCCGGAAAGTAGCGTAAAGTTTAACTTGTTGTTTCAGAAACTTTGCACTTTTGTTTTTGTTTACACACAGTTGCGTATAGGCCAAATTTGTGTAACCATATTTTCGTGTTTATCTGTAATTTAACTGACTTATTCTTAATCAATTATTACGTTTATCATGAGTGAAAAGTGCTTGACTTGCCGTAGAATTGTTAGGTCGGGGCTTTGGTGTGATGGGTGCTGTAGTTTTTTCCATGTGGGTGACTGTAGTGGCGTGGGAATAGGGGAAGTAAATGAGACTCATCAGTGGTTTTGTAGGATTTGTAGTAGAGATAGGAAGATACTGGAACAGGAGGGGAAAATTGCTGCCCTTCAGGCTGAGTTAGACAAGGCCAGGGGAGATCTTGACAGGTTAAGGAGGGAGAAGGGTAAAGAGAGGTGGGAAGTGGCAACAGGCAACAGGAGGAACAGGCCTAGAACTTTGTCTGACAGCTTTATGGTGAATGTGGAAAATAGATTTGACCTGTTGCTTCAGTTAGAAGCTGGTGAACCTCAAGCAGTTACAGGTGTAGACAGGGCACAACAAACTTTCAGCAGCAAATTGAAAAGTAAGAATGTAGGGAAATCAGTAAAGAGAAAGAAAGTGTTGTTGTTAGGTAGTTCCCATGGAAGAGGTGTTGGCCAACTCTTGCAGGATGAACTAGGATCAGAATACCAGGTCACCAATTTTTTTAAACCTAGTGCTGGTCTGGAGCAGGTGACAGAGGATTTAGGATCACTTTGCAAAGATTTCACTAAGGAAGACACCGTGGTTATAGTGGGTGGGGCAGGTAACAGTATTGACAGAGATCCTGGGTACAGCGTAGAGTGTGACCTGGCGAAGATTGCATCAGCATCGAGGCATACCAGTGTTGAGTTTGTATCTGTTCTTGGGCGCCATGACCGACCTCATTTGAACTCTTCTGTCAAGAGAGTTAATTTGGAGCTGGAACGGCTGCTCATGTCGGGTGCGGGGTCACACATTGGTGTGGTTCATGTTGATTCTATCAGTAGGTGGGATTATACTAGGCATGGCCTTCACCTCAACAGGAAGGGGAAGGGTAAATTGGCTGGGGAAATAGCAAGAAAGTTAAAGGGGGGAGGCACTGTCATGAGTGGTAAAATACCAGTGGTTATAGGATTCAGAAAAGACCCTTTTTTAGGGTAGGGAGGACAGAAAGAAAACAAATTTTAAGAGAGGTTAGAACTGAGACAAACCTTCAGTTTGAGAAAGAAATCAAAAAACATAATTCCAGCTTATTACATCAACATAAACAGCCATTGGTTAAGAATTTTCAACTGTCAGCAGATATTTTAACTCCACCCAATTTTAAGTCAGTCAATGTGAAATGTCAGCTATCTTTATTGCATCAAAATATTCGAGGACTGAGAAATAAAATTAATGAATTAACTATCTGCATAGATGAATTAGAGTCTTCAAACCCAGCTGACATAATCTGCCTCTCTGAACATCATGTGACCACTGGTATAGAACTTTTAAGTGTTACAGGGTTTAGGTTAGCATCTCATTTTTGTAGATCAGAAATGGAGAAAGGAGGAGTTGCCACATTCATCAGGAACGGTCATAAATTTAAGAACATAGACATTCATAAATTTTGCCTAGAACAGCATATGGAAGCATGTGCAACAGAATTAGATTTTCACAAAAAATCTTTCATAATATTAAGTGTATATCGAGCACCTGCAGGTAACTTTAATCTGTTTGTAAACCACCTTGAAGCTGTACTGGCCCATTTAACAACCAAAAACAAAGAAATAGTGGTTGCTGGTGATTTCAATGTAGATTTCCTTAAAGACTCTCCCAATAAGAACCTATTTGAGTTAGTAACACTATCATTCAACTTAATTCCCACAGTAAAGTTCCCCACTAGGATAACCACTTGCTCACAAACAGCCATTGATAATATCTTTATAGAAAAGTCAAATGAACAAAATTATATTACAAAACCAATAGTCAATGGCCTCTCAGACCATGACATGCAGTTCCTTCTGTTAAATGTTAATACTGAACAGGATATAAAATCTGTTAAATCTGAGCTCAAGAGGGTAATCAGTAAGCCAAAAATTGATTATTTTAGGACACTCCTCAGAGACATTCACTGGACTGATGTTTACAGTGCTCATGGCATGAATGAAAAATATAACATTTTTGCTAATAAAGTGCTTACCTTATTTGAACACTGCTTTCCCCCAAAACTTACCAAGGTTAGAGCAAAGTCTACAAAGAAGCCATGGATTACTCGAGGAATAGGGGTATCTTGTAAAACAAAAAGAAAACTGTATCTGTCAATCCGAAACATTTCCAATGTTGATGCTATAGCACATTATAAGAAATACTGCAAAATATTAAAGACTGTAATACGGATGTCAAAGCAAATATATTACAAGGAAAAGATAGTCATATCAGATAACAAAATAAAGACAATATGGGATATAGTGAAGGAGGAGACCGGTAGAACCAGACATGAAGAGGAACAAATAGCATTAAGAGTAAATGATGCATTGGTGACAGATGTGTATAGTGTTGCAGAACTTTTTAACAAACATTTTATAACTGTTACTGAAAAGATGGGGTTGTCAGGTTTGGTAGATGCTGCTATGGATTACCTTAGACCAGACATTTCAAGTAACTTCCATAATATGAATTTGACCCTCACTACCCCAACAGAAATAACGTCCATCATAAAATCTTTAAAATCAAAAACATCTAGTGGGTATGATGAAATATCAACAAAGTTAATTAAAGAATGTGATTCTGAGCTAAGGAACATATTAAGCTATCTGTGTAACCAGTCGTTTATCAGTGGAATATTTCCCGAATGGCTGAAATATGCTGAAGTTAAGCCACTGTTTAAGAAGGGAGATAAAGAAATAGCATCAAATTTCCGTCCAATTTCACTGTTGCCAGCATTCTCAAAAATTTTCGAAAAAGTAATGTACAGTCGTCTTTATAACCATCTTATCTCAAATAACATACTGTCAAAGTCACAGTTTGGATTTCTAAAAGGTTCTGATATTGAGAAGGCTATCTACACTTACAGTGAAAATGTACTTAATTCATTAGACAAAAAATTGCAGGCAACTGGTATATTTTGTGATCTGTCAAAGGCATTTGACTGTGTAAATCACAATATCCTTTTAAGTAAACTAGAATATTATAGTGTAACAGGAAATGCTGCAAAATGGTTCAAATCTTATATCTCTGGCAGGAAACAAAGGGTGTTATTAGGAAAGAGACATGTATCAAGCTATCAGGCATCATCCAACTGGGAACTAATTACATGTGGGGTCCCACAAGGTTCCATTTTGGGGCCCTTACTTTTTCTTGTGTATATCAATGACCTGTCATCAGTAACATTACCAGATGCCAAGTTTGTTTTGTTTGCTGATGATACAAACATTGCAATAAATAGCAAATCAAGTGTAGTCTTAGAAAGATCAGCCAATAAAATATTTGTGGACATTAATCACTGGTTCCTAGCCAATTCTTTGTCACTAAACTTTGAAAAAACACACTACATGCAGTTCAGAACTTGTAAGGGGTGTCCCAAGAGTATATGTTTAACATATGATGACAAGAAGATAGAAGAAGTGGATGGTGTTAAATTCTTGGGATTACAGCTTGATAATAAATTCAACTGGGAGGAGCACACCACAGAACTGCTGAAGCGTCTTAACAAATCTCTGTTTGCAATGCGAATTTTGTCAGACATAGGGGATATAAAAATGAAAAAGCTGGCATACTATGCTTACTTTCATTCCATAATGTCATATGGGATTATTTTCTGGGGTAATTCATCAAGCCAAGCTAAAGTTTTCCGGGCACAAAAACGTGCAGTAAGAATTATATGTGGTGTGAACTCAAGAACATCCTGCAGAAGCCTGTTTAGGGAACTAGGGATACTAACTACAGCTTCCCAATATATTTATTCCTTAATGAAATTTGTCATTAAAAATATATCACTTTTTCAAACCAACAGCTCAATTCATGGAATCAATACTAGAAATAAGAATAATCTTCACAAGGATTTAAAGTCACTTAGTCTTGTACAAAAAGGTGTGCATTATTCAGGAACACACATTTTCAATAACTTGCCAGCAGCCATAAAAAGCTTAACAACCAATGAAATTCAGTTTAAGAGAAGCCTAAAGGATTTATTGGTGGCCAACTCCTTCTACTCCATTGATGAATTTCTTAGGAAAACCAACTGATTTGTATATAAGTACAACATAACTTCTGCACAATTTCAGTGCAGTAATGTGTTCACTGAAAATTTGTGTGTGTGTGTGTGTGTGTGTGTGTGTGTGTGTGTGTGTGTGTGTGTGTGCTTGTGTGTGTGTAAGTGTGTAAGTATAATCTAACTTCTGCACCATTTCAGTGCAGTAATGTGTTCATTGTAAATAAGTATTACAGTAGTTGTATTACATGTTTCTTACCTTATAAATAAATAAAAAACTTTTTTATTTTAAATTCAGTGCAATAGTATTTGTAAAATGACTCTTAGTGTTCATTAAAAAATGACGATCATTCCACTTGGGACCTGTGGAATGGTACATTAGCTTATTTGTTTTAGTTGTAAATATTTGTCATGTATTGTTGTTTTTCTGACATGTTCCACATCCTGGAGGACCTCCTCACTACGGATCAATTGGAATGAAAGTAAATCTAATCTAATCTAATCTTAACTCATGAAAAATTTGCGGAAGCGGAAAACTCGCCCGCTATTAGCATAATATTAATTTTTCTCCACAGCCGCACGAAGTTGCAGAAATACTTAGCTTTAAGATTCTTATTTTCAGTAGCATAGCCGAGACCCAGAGCCAGGACTCTGACTACAATACAATGGTTAACGGAGGTAAGAAAATACTCTCGCGCGTGTGTGGGCCGCAATTGTAATTAATAACTAAAGATCTTTTGCTTTAACGTCAACTGACTAGCCGAGGAAATTTATATGAAAAGTTTATTACATTGTTCAACTTAAATATCATTTTTATTAAGGCCCACCACGTAAGTCGGCAACAATCAAAAAATAATAATAACAATAATAATATATACATTAAATTACGACGGCCGACGGACGCGAGATTGGCGCCGCAACTTTGGGGCCCGATTAATATGATTCTATTGTATTGAATGTAATTATGTATGTGTCTAATTGTTGTAAAATATTAATGCTTGTATGAATTTTTTTACATGTACAACAACAAAACCACACCCTGAGGAGATCTGGAGAGGAAAAAGTGTAGAAAAGAAAGAGGATTGCGAGAAAGAAAAATAAGTAAGGTAAGGCCTATTGTGCAAGCATCATGTGTAGCTCTGCGCGGAATATCGAACCCATGTGCACATGAGATACCTTCGGTGTTTTGTGTATTTATGTGTTTATTTTTGGAAGGATAATTATTCGTTTTGTGTATTTATGTGTTTATTTTTGGAGGGGATAATTAATCGTGTGTGTATCAGTGTTAAAGATTCGTCAGTGGCTTAAAGTGAATTTAGTATGGGTAAGGTAGGACAACCTAAAGCATCCGTACCAAAAGAACAAAATTCTGTTAATATGGAAAGTGAGGATCATTTGCAATACGTAAACGAATCCCAAACCACCGTCTCGGATAACATAATTTCCGGAGCTGGGGGCGAGGATCTGTGGACGGTGAATGACGCTCCACAGCAGAATGGGAATAGAGTAACAACTCCACTGCCTGGGCAGGGGGGCCAATCGAGTGCTAGATTAAGCGGGGCACCAGTATGCTCACCGATTGCAGACCCATTTGCAGAATTTCTGCGCAGGTTAGAAGAAAGAGATAGGGAAAGAGATCAGAAACTGGCTCAGATGCTCCATGAGCAAGAGCAACAAAGAGAACTGAAAGAAAGGGAAAAGGAAAGAATGTCAGAACAGAGGGAAAAACAAAGAGACGAAAAACTGGCTCAGATGTTGCATGAGCAGGAGAAAAAATTAACGCAAAAGCTCATTGAGCAAGAGCAGCGCAGTGAAGCAAAACTCGACAGTATCCAAAGCGAACTAGCCGAGATGCGGGATGCGTGCAAAGAAATACCCGATCTTGCGCAAAGCTTAGCCGGCGAAATGCAAAAATTACAGATATCGCAGGCTAGGCTTGAAGATAATGTCCAGACTTTAACCAACCGCGTAGATAATGTGGAGATAGATGCACGGATAAGTATTGACGCACTTTTGGAAGTGCAAGCTCAAAAAGTAGAAAAAGAATTAAATGAATGGCTAGAAGTAAAGGATCGCGAGATATCTGCAAAGATTGCAAGCGACGTAAAAACAGCTGTAGAACAAGCGACTGCGCCCGCGAGTGTAAATATTGACGCCAGCGCTGCCGCACTACATGCCGAATTAACACAGATTAAGTCTCGTGTGACTGCGGATTTGCCAAATTGGCAACAGGAGGTCGCGCGGAGACTGTCTGCGTTGGAAAGCAATGTAAACAGTGGCGGACAGATCATGAATCAGACTCCGCGCACTGATTACTATAATAACGCTGACGGTAGCCAGGGTGCGAGTGCGCAACCGCAACCTAATGCGAGTTATGAGCACGAACAACATGCGATACCGTGCAGCGTACATCACGAAGTGATGAATATCCCAGAATGTAGCAATCAGACGTGCAAAACAGAGGACAATGTAATAAAACACAGGACATTCCAACCTTTCAATAGCGAAAAACGAAATGTCCACCCTGTTGTATTTATTAAGAGCTTCAGGAATGTGTTTCCCAGGACATGGACGGAAAGACAAAGAATACAGTTCGTGGTCTCCTTTATTCAAGACGCGGCACTGTGGGCCACCGACGTGTCCGAAAAATGTCTAACGATGCAACAGTTTGAAGGTGCATTCTTGCAAAAATTCTGGTCCGATAGCGTCCAAGAAAGACTACGAAAGGAGTTGTACAGTCCAGAAATGTACAATCCTAAGATGGGAACGTTACGCAGATATTTCGAAAAGTATATAAACAAAACCAGGTACTGGGACGAGCCAATGTCCGATCGTGACATAATCAGATTAATAAAAATGAAGTTGCCCAGTGAAATTAAAAGATATTTCATCAATGTGCCGGAATACGATATAGAACAATTCATGGAAATAGTGGATTCTGTTGACCTATTGATCGAAGATATGAAAACCGAAAACAAGTGGAACCATGCAGGCTATAATCAACACAAAGCCGATTACAATAGCAGCCACAGCAACGGTAGTAACTTAGTACCAAATGGTAACGGGAATAGGCAAGAGCACCGGCAACAGAATCAAGGCACAAACAATGGCAATGGTTATAACGGCAACGGTTATAATCGTCAAAATCGAAAGAGACATCATGATGGACGCATGAGTAATGGATATAATGGTAACGGCAATCCGCAATGGCGCAACAACCGAAACCAGTGGCGTGGTCGTAACGAACCGACACCACAGTGGCAACAAAACACAGCGCCACAATGGAACGCCAACCCAGGTCCGTCACAGAACATGTCAGGGAGTTACAACCGACCACCACAAAACCAGAGCCATACACAATATCAAAATACACCATCGGGGAGGCAGGGCGGCCAACCCAACAGTAGCAACAACAACAACCAGAACCACAATGTGAGGTTAGTGGAAGTGATAGACAACTGTCAACACACTAATGCTCATCCGTTAAACTAAAGACAGCCACGATACGCTCTCCGTTGTTGGCTGCAGGATGGTGTAGTGAGGGCACATTCACGGATGACAGCCATAAACTTTGTATGCTGAGATACAATGAAGGAACAAAAATAGAAAAGGAACTTGTAGACATACCGCAGACATGTAACCGAACCGACAAAAGTGTTGTGCAGGCTATATTGCAAGCAGATATGTATGGAGCACCAATACACATAATAGTCGATACCGGTGCGTCAACCAATGTCATGAGCGCAAATTTTTACAAGTACTTGAGTCAAAATAATAGAATACCAGTATTGCCAGTGAAGAATTGTCGTGTTACAGGTGCAATAGGTGCACAATCTCATATCATAAAGCGCCAGGTGCAAGTCGAGTTTACGGTAGGAAATGAAGCAATGAAAAGCTCGTTCCTAGTAGTTAAGGGATTAGGTGTTGCTTGCATCCTGGGGATGGAATTTTTACGCCAAAGGGACGCAAAAATCGACCTCTTGTGCGGGGAAGTAAGCCTTATGAATGAGGATAGACGTGTAATTTTGCCGTTGTTGAGGACACGGGAAGTGCACGGTAAATATTGCCGGAGCTTTCAAACGAGATTCGAAGGAATACAGGTAATGAATTTATATTCTGACTTAAGTACAAGACAAGCATGTTATAAGGAGTTTATTACTGAAGACAGAGAGGAAAAAAGGAAACTGATAGCCATGAAAGTTAGGGAGTCAGAACATTTGACTGAAGCACAACAAAACGAATTGACTCAGCTACTTACAGGTTATGAGAATGTGTTTTCGGAAAAACCCGGTGTTATCGAGGGCTACACCTATAACATCGAAGTGGTACCTCACGATACTTTCTGTCACGCAAACTACACCATCCCGTGGTCAAAGAAGGAGGCAATTACGAAGGAAACAAGAAAAATACTTACAAAGACTTAAAGAAGTTCGCTCAGTAGAGTAACTTTTACATTTGTGTGTAGTAGGTTAAGTTTAGAGTGTATTTTTTTTCGGTGTGTAAGTGTTAAGATTTTAGTGTAACATTTAAAGACAATGAGGCACACAAGATTAGTGCGATTCAATTTTGTAGATGTTAAGGAATAATAGTATTTTTAAACAATTGCATTTTGAAAAAAAAAGTGAACGTAGATTTAAGAATATTTTAAAAATTTCATGTTGAAAAAAGCTAAAAAAAAATATATTAAAAAAAAATTTCAATAGCATTTAATGATGAAAGAATTTTTCATTAGTGTGTCATGAATATTTTTGAACTGTAGTAGTAACGCAACTTATGATATTTAATATTATAGTGTATATGTTGTTCTATGTATTTATGTCTATACCGATCTTGAAATATGCTCAATCATAATTTACTAAACAACATGAGTGCAGGGTGTACATCACCCAAGGTACCTCATGTGTTGTGGACAAAGTACAAAGCAAATCAGTAAACGCGACTACCGCTAAGCACTGTTAAAATATATTGCCATCTGCTAAGGCAGAGATTTGCACGAATTGGTAGTGTAAACAAAAGTCACAAATCTAACATTAATCTAGGAACTTGCACGCTAGGCCTAGATTATAAAATGTCTACAATAATGCGAGAGGCAAAGTTTTGTAAAGTCGAGCCTGGCTCTGGAGAGCAAGTACGCAATGAGTGGGCAGACATGACATGGGGACTTACCTCAGATGAGACGGAAATACAATTGTATAGTCAAAAAATCTGAAGGCAAGTACGACTCTAAGTGGAAAATAAAAAGAGATAATTAGTGCGAGAGACTGGTAAAATCCAGCACTAGCCAAAATCCAGTTCAGACTGAATGAAATACATTAGTGTTTGTGAACTAATCGAAACAGTTACTTTAAGCAGTGTGAAAAACTGTGAAGGTGAAACTGTGATATGGACAGTGAAGTGCTAGTATTGAACGTTCAACAGCGGTAAGGACGCCAAACGCTAATATTACGCACGAAAAACTGTGTATTTGCTTATAAATGGGAACTGTTAACGTGAAGTGAACCCACAGTCAATATTTTTGGGACAGACTGTAGTTTCAGTGAGCACAATAATGCGAGATTGGAATGCGATGCGTGGACTGTTGCAAAACAGCGACCGCAGAAACGGCGAATGTTTGTGCTAAGCTCGTATTGGGACACTCACCAGTGCCTGCGAGTGCGGCGAAAACATAAATAATTTTATTAAGACAAAAACTGACGTGTAATGGAAACAGTGGCGCATCAAAACTTCATTCACGGGAGAAGATCCATGTCATGTATTCTGCAAGACAATGCTAGCTTGACACTCGGAAACTGGCGAAAACTTAACAACAACTGCCGCACTAATAAATGCTCCTTTCCCACTAGCGTAACCATCTGCAGCGGGAAACAAATATTACGTTGGTTGTGTGTGTTTCATGTACTACGTCGGAGATGCGTAGCAGAGCTGACTCCTGCCAACAAGAGCGGGGGGCGGATATCATCCCACTCCGCCACGCCCGGCCGAGACAGAAGCGCATCGCCAACGGTGCAGCCGATCAGCTGATTCTGACGTTCCGCGACGGCGAGACACACGCTGGCGTCGAGCGGGCGTTGACCTCTCCGCAGCCGCCGCGAACGCCGAGCACCGAACACACCAACCGACGCCGTCGCGAGCCAAACGTCGCGGCGTAGATCATCAACGACACCGCAATCAATTGTTTTAATGACCTCATTTTTTGCATAGTGCAACAAAAATATTTGTATGCACATCCTGTACTCCAATGACATTCCAGAAACAATTAAGTGAAAGTGACCAAAGCAGTTAGTCTGTCGCTCCGCCGAGGTTTTCCCCAGGTTTCCCTACGGCCGCGCCAAATGGGGAGCGAACAGTTGACACCCCTGGGACTTCAAATATTCCGGACTAACTCGTGGTTGTATACCTTGAACTTCATCTGTATTACACTTTGTGTGCAACGCACCTCAGTAATTACAACATACGATGTGACATGTAAACTGTGAAAGAAAAATCTGCGTGTGGACACTGTGGACATGAAAGTGGAAATATTTGTGTCAAAAAACACGAACATTTTTTATGACACAAACATTTCGGGGGGCAATATAGCGTCCCCAGTGCCAAATTTTTTATCATGTAGCCGTAAAATAATAGTTTCTCTGTGTAGGTTTAGATTGCAAAGAAATAATTTATGACAGAATGATCTAAAGAGACGACAAGATACGCTCTTTTGTTAATTTTTTAGTCGACCTTACTTCTTCTTTTGTCTTGAATGTGTCTAGAGGGACATCTTGCGTGTGCTGACAAATGTAAGCATATTTGTATGAGTTAAACATATAATATAACGATTTAATATTATTGTGCACTTTTAATTTGTAAGAGGTGATCCCGATTTCATGTCCGCCTTCCTTGAATTAACCTGCATTCAAGTAATTTACAGCTCAACAATCGCAGCGGCCGATGCAGCCAACGACGCCATTACGTGGCGATATTAACTCATGAAAAATTAGCGGAAGCGGAAAACTCGCCCGCTATTAGCATAATATTAATTTTTCTCCACAGTCGCACGAAGTTGCAGAAATACTTAGCTTTAAGATTCTTATTTTCAGTAGCATAGCCGAGACCCAGAGCCAGGACTCTGACTACAATACAATCGTTAACGGAGGTAAGAAAATACTCTCGCGCGTGTGTGGGCCGCAATTGTAATTAATAACTAAAGATCTTTTGCTTTAACGTCAATTGACTAGCCGAGGAAATTTATATGAAAAGTTTATTACATTGTTCAACTTAAATATCATTTTTATTAAGGCCCACCACGTAAGTCGGCAACAATCAAAAAATAATAATAACAATAATAATATATACATTAAATTACGACGGCCGACGGACGCGAGATTAATTATGAATAATAAGCTTCATACCGAGTTAAAAGGACTTAATATCTGTTGAATATGTACCTCAAATATCACTACCTGTCTCCTTTCCTACAGTGACCTCTGCGTCTGGTTTCATCACAGCGGGAAAAATAATAGTAACGCACAGAGTCAGCTATAGTGCGAGTTCGTTCAAATCGTATCTAAATAGAATCGTTTTCTCTCCTGCTGCAGCTTTTGTGACGTTCTCACCTCAGAACAATTAGTATTATGAAGTACAATGGAATCTAGCATTCCATCTTTATTGTACTACGTTTTTATGGGAAACACCGCACTTTGTGATTCATTAAAAATAATTATAATCTGTTGTGTATCGAACTGGTTCACTTCACTGTGTCGGCGTTGAGCTTGTCCACAGTGGCGAGCTACAGCGATAATTTACTTCAGCGTGATTTGATTCTACTTGTTATCCTGTGACAGCAGAGAGCATTGCTGTCGCGCATCTTGTATTACTACAAGTTAGTTTCATAAACAAAGGGGCTAGAACTTTCTACAGGAAACAAACTCCTAAGGAAAAAATGTTTTAGTACAACGAAGGAACAGCGCCGCGCTCCGACGATATCTACGATGCTAGACGATAAAAAAATATCCCACCATTCTCATAAAGTATTAACCACAAAACACCTAGATTAGGGTAAGCGGACGTGGATTCTATCTCGGGTAAAACAGTCAGACACCTCGCTCCATGTTTCTGCGGCGTTCATAGAATCCACGCTCGAAAACACAGACATACTAGGTAAAACGTTTCTGAACAGCGTAACGTTGTAAACAACTATACAGTTTCGAAGAGTACAAAGGCAGACATAAACAACGAAATGATTAGAACAGTTGAGTTTAAAGGGAGCATGAGCAACAGACGTAGTATTTCGTTAGTTCTTTGTAACGTAACCTTGCACAGTGTGGTGAAGAAAACAAACGACAATGATGTCAAATTGCAGTCAGATGCCGGGGGATCCAAATCATATCCGTGTCGTGGGGAGAAAAATCAACAATGGCTATTAAAAATGTACAAAAATGAAACTGAAATAAAAGTTTACAAAACTGATCTCCCTGTATAGAATAAAAAGAGAAAAAGTGCACAGTAATGTTGACGCCCAAGGTCTAATGACCACAAAACGGAAACATTTCAAAAATTTTTACAGTAATTAGTGGCTGGAACATGGGACAGTGCATCAGAGAATGGGTAGTAGCAGGAAGCAGAGCAAATTTTACAAATATGCAGTTACAGTCCTTGACTCAAGATAATACGATAACAACGAAGTGAAAGTGTGTTACACTTGTACCCGGCCTGCCTTTACGTATGGTTTATACAGTAAAGCAGATCAGAAGGAGACAAAATAACGAAAAAGATCGTGAGTGTAAGATCTTCTGAAATAGGCCTATCTGTAGTAGTCTCAATATTACAGGTGAGTGGATAATTAGGTCCAATGCTGAACTTTAGGTACTTAGAAAAAGGTAAGACATGGTCAAATTCATTAAACGTCAAAGATTATGACGACTAATATGCGAGGAAAGAACGACAGAGGACTGATGCTGAGGAAGAATGATCACAGTACGGCCAGAACATCAGAGTATTTACAAACTGATAGCTTGCTGGCGCTGGCGTCCTTAACAAGTTGGGAATTTGAGGGCGGTGAAGGAAAACGGAGAATGGGAATGTGGTTCGAATGGCTCTGAGCACTATGGGACTTAACATCTGAGGTCATCAGTCCCCTAGAGCTTAGAACTACTTAAACCTAACCAACCTAAGGGCATCACACACATCCATGCCCGAGGCAGGATTCGAACCTGCGACCGTAGCAGTCGCGTGGTTCCGGACTGAAGCGCCTAGAACCGCACGGCCACCGCGGCCGGCAATGGGAATGTGCGGGTGCAGACTGTTGAAGAGTCTAATGCCCAATAAGGACTATGAGCCGTGCGTGGCTCCTGTTCCCGCCACCATGTATTTTACACCATGTTTTTAACGTACTTCCACCTCACTGCGTTAATTTTAATTACCACTGTCACTGAGCTGCTGCTTCGCCTGACCGTGACCGGCGCTAGTGGGCGCGTATCGATATATCCCCTCTCGTAGTATCTTTGCTCGACTGCTATTACTTCCCGGTGGTTGTCTGCCGTAAGCAGTTCGGGTCGGAGTTCGGATCTGCCAGTCAGTTGGAACGCGTCTGGAGCGCAGTCCGGACCTGCCAGTCGGGGAGTTGCAATGCGGCACTAGTGCAGTCGGGTTGGAGCAGCAGTGAGGTCTGCGTCGACATGGCTCGCCCGACCATTGGCATCACGCATCACTTGAGCCTGGCTACGGTCTTGGTGGATCGTCGCTCGGTCGTCCTACCGGACGACGCGTTTTGTCTCGCCGATCGTTCATGAGGCAGCTCTGTGGGTGTGTGCATCGACTCCCGACTTGTCATCGTGCGTGCTTAGTGACTGTTGGGTATCGTTCAGGTATTCGTGCGAGTTTTGGTTAGGTTGTGTGTGTAGTGGGCGTTACTATTTTAGATGTTGTCGGCATTCTGACGGGGGTCGCTCGGTTGCTGCGGAGCAGGGAAGTTATCTCCGCGCGGTGCAGTATGCTGGGTCCACTGGCGATCCCTGCGCAGTGTCGAATCGTGTGAGGAGCTGTCTGATCGCTACGAGCTTCGTGGTTCACCGACCCAGGATGTCAAAGTTGAGTAGTGGTTTCAAGTACCCAAGCCACGTCCATTCATGTTGTGTGGTTCGTTTCGGTGGTTCGCTGTTGGGGAGGTTTTTCTGTGAGCAACACCGAGTGTTTGTATGGCTGAAATTTAGCCCCCATGCGGTGGAATTAACTATATTGGTTGACTACAATTCAAGTGCACCGGAGGAATTTCCTGCCTTGTGGCCGTAAGTGTTCTCGTTACCTGCCCTGGCTACAAACGTAATTTCAGTCAGTGTCCTTTCCTCAGCTGTTGTCGCTGTCCAACGCGGTGTGTAGTTTTGACAGGTTTATGCATATACATATTTGATTGTGGATAGTCACGCCCATAACATTTGGTGTTTGAATTCTCAGGTACCGATTTGTGGCAAGCACGGTGTGTAGTTTTGACAGCTTTATACATATACATATTTGATTGTGGATAATCACGCCCATAACATTTGGTGTTTGAATTCTCATGTACCGATTTGTGGCAAGCAAGTCGTTTTTCGGTCGTTCTGTGGCTGTCCCTTGGTTGGGTTCCGACGGATCAAGTGTAGTTGGGTTCACCCCCTGTCTCGCCTATGTAAACGAGGGCAGACCGACCCCCTGGAGGCTTCTGAGTGCTGTTGTCTTTACTGTCTTTCTCATCCGTGTTTAACTGTCTGTTTATAATTTATCATAGCCAATGATAAAAAAATTTCTGTTTTACTGTGTTTTATGTAAGTAGGTTTGAATTCCAGCAAATGGATATTTGCTGAGAGGTTATTACCGTTGTGTTGTCTTTTCTTTTAGTCCAGTTTCAGCTACTAAAACTTAAGGCTTATGGTTATTATTTTTTTTAAAGTTTGGAAAATTAATTGTGGGCCTTCAGCCTTGGAACCTTATTCTTAAAATTACGTTTCAAGCTCGAACATTGCGAAAGGAACCTTATTCTTAAAATTACCCTTTAAGCAAAACATTGCGGCCTTCTCCCTTTGAAAGGTTATGCTAATCTATTTTAAAATCATCAAAATATTATTGTGGGCCTTCGGCCGTTTGTATTGCATCTCGTTTATTTTTGTCTATTCACTTTTGACTTGAAGCTTTCAGCCTAGTTGTAATAAAAATATATTTTAATTATTTTGTTTGCTATTTTAAGTGCATTTTTATCTTGTTAATTTTTAAAATTTCTTGTTTATATACTTTCAGCCGTGAAAGAATTGCATTTTGGAAACTCGTAGTTGTAAAAGTTCGGCTATGTCCCGCTTTGGTTGTGAATGTGTTATTATATTACAATAAATTACAATTTTAAGGTGAAACTGGCCCCAACCTTATTTGGCCCTTTCCTCAATCCTAATTACCTGTTCTGCCCAGCGGGTTTAGCGGGCGTCTCAGACTACAGTGAGGTGACGAAAGGCATGGGATAGGAATATGCACATATACATATGGATGTAGTACCACGTACAGAAGGTTCAAAAGGCCAGTGCATTGGTGGATCAGTCATTTGTACTCAGATGACTCCTGTGACAAAATTTCGGACGTGATCACAACCGCATGACGGAAATTGACAGACTTTGAATGCGGAATGGCAGCCGGAGCTAAAAGCATGGGGCATTCCATTTCGGAAATCACTAGGAAATTCAATATTTCACGATCCACAGTGTCAAGAGTGTGCCGAGAATATCAGATTTCAGACATTTCTTCTCATCACGGACAACGTAGTGGCCGACGGCCTACGACAGAGACCAGTGGCGTTTGTGTAGAGTTGTGAGTTTTAACAGACAAGCAACATTGAATGAAACAACCGTAGAAATCAAAGTGGGACGTACGACGAACGTAACCGTTAGGACATTGAAGCGAAATTTGGCGTTATTGGGCTACGGAAGCAGACGACCGACGCGAGTGTCCTTGCTAACAGCACGACATGGTCTGCAGCGCCTGTCCTGGTGTCTCCTGCGCAAGCAGGTAAATGTCGTGTGGCTAGGGCCTCCCGTCGGGTAGACCGTTCGCCTGGTGCAGGTCTTTCGATTTGACGCCACTTCGGCGACTTGCGCGTCGATGGGGATGAAATGATGATGATTAGGACAACACAACACCCAGTCCCTGAGTGGAGAAAATCTCCGACCCAGCCGGGAATCGAACCCGGGCCCTTAGGATTGACAGTCTGTCACGCTGACCACTCAGCTACCGGGGCGGACGCGCAAGCAGGTGGTGCCTCCATAATGGTGTGGTCTGTGTTGATACGGAATAGACTGAGTCCTCTGGACGTTTGGCTACGTGGAGACCATTTGCAGCCATTCATGGATGGTATGTTCCCAAACAACGACAGAATTTTTATGTATGACAATGTACCACGCCACAGTGCCATAAGTGTTGGCAATTGGTTTGAGGAATATTCTGAAGAATTCGAGCGAAGGGTTGACCGCCCAGATTGCCAGCATGAATCCCATCCAACATATATGGAACATAATCGAGAGGTCAGTTCGTGCACAAAATCCTGCAGCGGCAAGTCTTTCGCAATTATGGTCGGCTACAGAGACATTTCTGCAGGGGACTTTCAACGACTTGTTGAGTCTGTGCTACGTGGAGTTTTTGCACTAAGCCGAGCAAAAGGAGGTCCTACACATATTACGATGTATGCGGTAACTTTTGTCTCTTCATTGTAGAAGAAGAAACTCATTTTTTCCGTTATGAGACAGTATCACTTACACAACAGAATTATTTGGGTAGGGGGGGGAGGGAGGGGGGGACGGCACAGTTTCGGCAGTCACACCTGAAAGATTTATCTGCAGGTTTGCTGAAGAAACGAACCAGATATTAGTTTACAAGGTGAGACCAAATGATTTCGCTAAATTCAAGAATACCTCTATCAATGATCCCTTTCGAACCAAGTGGAATAGCTAGAAAATTCTAAAATTACGACATTTGACTTATAAATACCAGACTCGCGTTGAATAGTTTCTGAGAAGTTAATATTTGCCTAACTTGAATCGGTGGGCAAGCAATTAAACAGATTAGCTGTGCTTAGCTACCCAGCACCGCTAATCCTAATATACAGGGTGTTTTTGCTGAATCGGGACAAGCAACGATCTTTGAGAAGTTAAGGAGAAAAAATGGTCGTACGGACCTGTGACCAGAAAGGAATGGTGTTCGTGCTACAGGGTATTTGTTAATTCAACGTGTAAGGTGGCAGAATAAATGAAGGTTAATTTCGCACCTTACGTAAGAGATTTATACATCGTAACAGCAAGGTGAATATGACACTTATCTTACTTCGGCGGTAATGAGCAGATTTGCCAATAAGTATCTAATGCGAAAGGGATGACACTCAATCCACGGTATTAACACACCGCTCCTATATAATGCATGTCAACGAGTAGAAGGTGAAACAAGTAGCGAGAGGAAACGTTTTGTGTGGAAGCCAGTGTGGGCAGACGCTGAGTCGTCACCACGGGAGGCACCACGGAAAGCTCTTAGGGGGCGTCCCGCAGCGGAGGGTCAGCGACCGGACAGGTGGCACATACTGCAGTACGGGCCACCAGAATTAGGACAGAAAGAAGCTTTAAAAAACTGCACTTCGGAATTCCAAATGGATATGAACAAAACCAGTGATGCAGTTTGCAGTTGATCGCGTGAACAGCGCATGGTACACATGTGAGCAGGCACGAAACGTTCGATTGGCAGAAACGAACTAGGAAAGAGTAAAGTGCCGAGATTTTGACGCAGTTCAATGTTAGTGCCCTTGAGATTGGTAGAGCGAGCTTCCACAAAATAAGAGGAATGCTCCTATTGCTCTAAAACAGCCATGACATGGCGAGCAAAAGAACCCATGTGGGGAGAGAGTTTGGCTACGAGAAAGACGAGAACGAAATTTTCTGGGACTCTTCTCTGAACTGGCGTCAAGTGCAGAATGGGGCGCATAACGCTCTGTACGATGCAGAGGAGAAATTTCTGTCAACACTGCGATCACAGCGGCTGACATTCAGCTAGATATTAGCTGTAGCGTCGTTGAGATCCAACTGGGGAGAAACGAACCAGCCAGTTAGTTAATTGTCCTTGTGAGGACTGAGAGGGCATTTTAATATACACGCTGTTCCAGCCATGTGCATGCATATCGCCATATTCCAAGACTATGGATGAGTACATGTTTTCTCGGATAACGTGAAACATAGGGAAAGTTTTTTGCTGGAAAAAATCAGCAAAGGCTTAATTAGTTTTTATAGGAATTTCAGTGCAGATGACAGCTCATCGCAGCAAAGGTAAATACCGCGAGCAGAGGTGTAAACTTGTCGGTTCACCAGCTAGTGTCCACTGTAAACTCGAGCGACCTTGGGTAATCTTTTGCCCAACTTGTCACAAAATTAACCATCCTCTGTAGACTTGATTGCCATCCTAAATAGTACCGAACTTTGAACCAGAATCAAAAGATTTATCGCAGTACTGGCCAACATCATGACGTAGTCGTCAGAATAATTTTGTAAAGAAACTTCTAGGTAAAATTTATCGTTGTGGGATTTAGGATTATTTCACTTTCTGAGGACGAGATGCATTCGTTTGACTGTTGTAACATCGTCGCATTGTAAACTGTGCAAATGTGTGTATTTCTGTGTGAAGATTGAACATTAAACCAAAGTTATTTACAGCTTAAACAGTTGTTATTCTGACCTCCAACCCTTACAACCATGCGTGTCCAGTACAATGCAGTATCCGACATGGTGTGATGAGACCACCGTTAGACAAAGCATTCAATGTACGGCGGGCCTCTAAGCATGTGCGAACACGACACAGTGGCGACTCATGTACACATTCAAATGTGTCAGCTTGTAACCGAAAGATGTCACAGCCAGCATGACACACACACACACACACACACACACACACACACAAATATATGAATTGCTCAATCATTTATGCTCACAGTATTTGATTGCCATACTTGTAAGCACACTATTCAACTATATCTGTAAAGGAACGAAATCACTAATTATTCTGTTTCTCAGAGGTATCATTTTGCTGACCTGATAATATGTATAAATAAAAGTTTCTTGTTTTGTAGTGCTCTGGCGGTCCCTCTTGATCCGAAACGGCTAGCATGTCATGACATTTGACATCGATATTTTTGGAACGGAAGTATAGTGGCCTAAACGTATTCACAGAAACTACATCCAAGTACTCCCGATTAGTATTCCGAACCGCATCGAATTTGGCATTACCAGCCCTGGCACCTCCTTGTTAGAGTGAATTTGAACACTCAGGGAAAATCTATGTCACAGTCTGCATTAGAATACATTATTCCTGATAAAATCTGTCATCTATATCCAATCTTAAGCATAAAATCATGTACACACGTGGAACATGCTTCGTTCAAGAGGCATCAGTCTTCATAAAACAAGGGGTAATTTAAAGCATGTCAAGAGTCACAGGTTTCTTATTCGACTGAATAAGGAAGATGTTACTTTTCACCACGCCAATTAATGAACCCGTATAGGTGCTGGAAGAGCAACTGGGGCCTCAGGTACATGCTATTCAGACTGACCTTAAGTGATCCCTAGTGAAACGCCATTTCCTGATGTCGTCTTCAATTAGGAAACAAGGAACAAGTGAAGATGCCACGTAATGACGACTGCAATTTGTATCCAGCCAAATAAGGACCACTACTTTCCAGCGCAACCTGGTTCTGCAACTCCATACCGGTACCGGTAATCTCTCTTTCTTTCTCTCTCCCTCCCCCTCTCTCTCTCTCTCTCTCTCTCTCTCCGTCTCTCCCTCTTTCTCTCCGTCTCTCCCTCTCTCCCACCTCTTTCTCTTTCACTCTCACTCTGTCTCTAGCTGACTCCACATCACACAGTTATCCCCTCTAAACACATCTGCTCTGTATGAAGATCCTTAATTACTGAGATTTAGCTTTTAAACTACTGTGGTGTCTGTTATGACAGCATTTTATAGCCTAATGAGTGTAATTTCCTTTATGCTTGTAGTTAATGAGAAGCTTTCTCTCTGAACTATAAAGCTGTACTTTGATTTCGCTAGTATATTCTGAATCTGAGTCGGAGGAAGGAAACACACTATTGCAGGTAATGATCTACGCAGAAGTAGTCCGTTCAAATATTGTGTAAGAATAAATTTTCATCGTCAGCTTTTGGCCGCAAAGCAGAAAACAAATATCGGGTTACAGGTCATAGAGAACAGACTGAAGTTGATCCAGTGATCTCTATGCTACCTGCGTGTACTTCTCTAGTTTCTGAGCACTATCTTTCATTCCAGTGCGTGTTGAGATTCCTGCCGTCTGCATACTCCGCCGTATTATACTTAGGCAAAAAGTTTCCATCGGTACGCGCATGATTCAGTTTTATCTTCGCTGTGCAGAAGACTTCAAAGCTGACTTTTTTCAACCCCCTCTTTTCCCTCATTTCTACGGTGAAATTTTAAATTTAGGTCAGAGATGTCTAGAACCTTCTTCTGAAATAGAACAAACCCTTGGCGGCGTGTGATATCACTTTCAGATTCGGTGGCGCTTCAAACAGAAACGTGTCAACATATACGAAAGAGAAAAAGAGGCAGAAGCTCAGAAGTTCATGTGATGTGTAAGGTGAGTTAATGACTTTACAGTGCACCAAATTTCACCATAATTCCGTGCAACGCCACAGTGGACGTGTTATAACCCTGCCACTAGTGTTGTAGTTTAGTATGCTTTTACCTAAATAACAGAAAACACTGTCTCTATGCCGCCACGTAAAACCCTATTACTAAAATTTAGATTAGTTTCCAAATAAAATACACTATGGGAGGTTAGTCCTGTTAGTAGGAAAAGCTAATCAATAGAGTTGCCCTTTTTACAGAATTTCGCCGTGTGCTGTGTCTAATGGATAAGTAACTCAGACTAGTCACTTCTTTTCCTAAAATCTTACTCATCGGTTAGACAGAAATGCAGTGTGAATAATATTATACTGAAGCCAGAACAACTCAGTTCCAAGTTCATTTAGTGGTTTAAAACATGCACTAATGGTCGCCAGCCTATCCAGGCAATGAAAAAGTGAAGTATTGGAAAAGCAGAAATATCAATTTTGCCTACTTTCTTGCTATTGTTTAATTTGGTTCTTCAAATAAATATTACTCCACTGAAAAAAATGTTGGACTACACCCTTATACATTACGTTTTAAAAGGGAAAAAGTGCATTAGATAACTTCAAGGAAATTAAAAAAATTTGGAGGGAGGGGAGGGGGGGAGGGACACGATTAAGAAACGCACTTCCCGTAATCAACAAACTCTGATTGAATTTTACGTAATCAAACTTTTCTATAACGTTTTGCAATAGTTAAGAAATTTTTTTATTATTTACGGAAAAACAATTTAAGTGATGCTTCTTTATATTAACTTGGCACTTCGCAAGTCTGTAAAACAGGATATTCGGATTAATCAAACTCCAGGAAGGAATCCTGCATAAGCGTATGATTAGGATGAAATAACAGGGTGAACCAGTTTCTTTAAAGTTAAAGAATGGTTATTAAAACACAGTTTAAATTGATAGTTCACGCTGTACAAATGTAAAAATACAAAAAAATCTTATCTGGTGGCTGTTGGCTTGAGTGTGGCGAACAATACGGCCTGCAAGTATCTTGCTGTAGGGGCTCAATTTCTCTTCTTGGCGTCGTTCAGTCTTACATACAATAGCCCAACAGCTCGCAGCTATGCTGTAAGCCGTTTGCAGTCTTCATCCGAGGAATTTTTGTGCAAATTTGCAGGCTAAGCTTCTCCTGCTCCACAAAGGTGTTGCCTCAATCACTGCTGTCTACAGACTGTGTGACTTACTTCCCGCGCTTGCTCTTGGTATTGCGCCAATTCGCCCTTGCCACCTTTTCCACTCCCCAGCCAATTTCGTTTCAAACAAAACCACACAGGCTTTTACATAACACCTTCTTCTTAAATTGTTCCTACGCGTGACCATTTCTTAAAATTTCAAATTTGCATCAACATGAATAATTTATACATACAAATATTTTGAAATACAAAAGGACATCAGAAAATTATTTAACGCAGTAAACAATTTACATAGTATTTTACATACATTGCTCACATACAAGGCAAAGAACTCGAAACTCCAGTGTAGCACACTTTACTTTACATCTGCAGAAAATATGCTACCAATGTGCGAAAATTTTAAAGCAAAAAAATTATAAAAATTTAAATAATCCACAAACAAATAATGTTATAGTGTCACACTATGGGAAGATCGGCACATCTGCTCTTATCTACATTCCAGCCATTCTCTTGAGCATCTGCGATGGAGGTCAGATCCACGACGCCTAGCTTTGAAATCAAGCGATTTTCTTCTGGGTGGTCAAGGATAACTTTTCAGACTCACCGTCGCTCAGAATAGACACTAAAAGACCTCAGAAGATGGCATCAATGAAAGCATCCCTTCTCTTGGGGCATGCATTTTGTACAGCCTTGTACCGCAAGGCAGCAAGGGAGAGGATGTTATGGGTGGTCGGCATCCTCTTTCTACAACACAAATGCAAACGTGGATTAATAGTGTTCTTTATTTACATGAACATTTACTGAACTTGAACAGAGTCCTGTGACCTGCTCTGCGAATAACTGACGGACGCCAACTGGATGAGTGAGTTAGTGAGGTCCTCTGGTCAGCGGCGGCGGCCTAAATCATACTTTCCTGAGGACGTTGGCGGCATGTTGCTTGTCAGTGTGTCTCTGGCCTCTCTCGTGATAGTAGCGCTTGATCCAGTGCCTACTAATCGATCTTCGCTTCATCTTTGCCGACTGGTGTATTGGCGACAGCTTACGCCACCACAATCCTCCCCTCCAAAATGCTGCGCTGTTGTCGTGTATTGAGGCTGCGAACGGCAATGGGGGAGGAGGCAGGACGCTGGACGTAGAGATGAGCTGGGAGCCGTGACTGTGGAGGACGGCGTATTCCCGACCGTACCCCACCATCTGGCTTGCGAGGCAACAGGAACATCCTCCGGGAATCTGCTGCCAGGGCATATTACAGGCCTGAGGGTGTGTCCTGGGGCGATGGTGCCAACGGCGACTGCGGATCCACGTCCATCGGGCCGGCGAGCGGCGGTGGCGGGAGCGAGGGCGCATCGTCCATCCGCTCCTCATGGCGTTCTCTGGTGGTATCAGCGGGCAGCTACGAAGGCCGCACGGTCACGTGAGGCCGTGAATCTGGGGGAAGAAAAGCAGCAGAATCACGGAGCGAATGACACGCACGAATTAGATTCTGGTGGCGGCGCTGCAAACCATCCGGACCTGCAATCAAATACAGGATCACGCCTCTTTCCCAGCGCCCACGGTCACCATTAATACTGAAAACAGCAAGATCGCGCAGTACAAAGCGATACTTTCGGATCGCCCGGGCCTGAAGCCGAACTGCCTGCTGCTCATCCGGCACAGCACTCTGTGCGCAGTCAGTCAGCTAGCAATTTCACTAGCAGTTTTCCAAACACGTCTAATAAGCAAATGGGTCTATAGGACTTAGCCTCAGCTGGGTCTTTACAAGTGCCTTTCATAATAATTACCACATTAGCGACTTTCCAGATTTTCGGGAACCTTTCCTGTCTGAGGCATTCATTGAATAGGTGGGTAAGTGGAGCTACCAGCTGGGGGGCTAAGAACTGCACCACCTCCGCCACAATGCCGTCTGGCCCGGGGGCTTTCCCTCTCGTTAGAGATTTGATGTGGGCAGCCACCTCCTCTTCAGAAAAGGGGTAGACTGCCCCGTCATTTACGTGCCTGTCGAGCTCTTCCTTTCGTAATTGGTGCTGATCTTCAGTGTCTCCTTCCATATCGTCATCAGGCAGCAGGGACCAGAGGAGTACCTCGGCAGTCTCCTGCCAAGATTCCGTCATCCCGTCCCCATGCCTGATCGTTGATATCATCATTGGGGAGCGGATCTTTTCCCTAACTAGCTTAGACCCAAAGCTAATTGATTCAGCACATAACTTTCCCAACTTTGTATCCTGACCCCCTGAAGTTCGTTTTGAAACTTTTCTTTCGCTTCCCAGTATAGCAACAACCATCTTTGCTTTTTCCACCAGACGACGCTGCGCTGGTAGTGACTTCTCAGCTTTCTCACTGACTGACGCAATTTCTCTAGTTCAGCTGACCATGGTGACGGAGAGGCCACCATGGCCATTCTCCTAGTTGGTACGGCTGCCTTTACTGCTCTGGTTACTGCACTCACCAGTTCCTCAGCCCTCTTGTCTACGTCAAGATCCTGATGTTCGTCACCTTCTGGCAATGGAGGAATGTCGCACTCTCTCGCTAGGCGCTCCCAATCTACTCTTTTGTAGTTCATTTGCACCTCCCACCCCATGGCCTAGTGACACTCTCTGTCTCCTAGAGTGAAGGTAATGAGATTGTGATCACTTGTGGTGGCATTGTCTTCAACTTTCCGGTTTTGCAACATGTTTACGGTATTCGGCGCGACTAAAGTCACTTCGATGTTGGTATCTTGCCCTCCTTCCGCCGCATAGGTGGGAGGATTTCCAGGCTTGTTAGCCACCACAAGTTGTAGAGCCATGATCGTCTCTTCCACTTTTCCACCATTTTCATCTCTTGTGCCACTGTACCATAGTGGGGATTTTGAATTTATGTCAACTGTTATGACTATTTTTCGCCCCCACAACGCCGTGGCTACTCTTGTGAAGTGGTTTAAGTGTTCAGAATGAGACTTTCACTCTGCAGCGGAGTGTGCGCTGATATGAAACTTCCTGGCAGATTAAAACTGTGTGCCGGATCGAGACTCAAACTCGGGACCTTTGCCTTTCGCGGACAAGTGCTCTACCAACTGAGCTACCCAAGCACGACTCACGTCCCGTCCTCACATCTCTGTTCGTTTTCAGAGACTGCCACAGGCGGGGCCACCACCACAGAATGCTGCTGCTGGTCTCAAATCGGTCTCATTCCCCGGTTTTGGGAGGAGGGAGCTGTGATCTTCGGGGAAAGATCTGTTTGCATACCTATGTCTATCGTGAGGAATTCTGTTTGAATTCCTCTATCCATAGTTTCAACTTTGGCGGGGCCCGAAAGCGACGATAGAAACTCTTTAAATTTGTTTGCCCTCATGCCACCCTCCTCCTTTTGCTCGGGGATTTTCGCTTTGGCATCCTGTTCACTGTGCCCTGCTCAGCTATAATAAATCCTTGAGATCAATCTTTGTTCAGGCATTCGGAAGGTGGGGCAATTCCGTTCAGTGGCTCCACAGGATTTCTTGCCATGACTTTTGCCACAATTTTTGCATGGGATGCAAACTCCTGTTCCTCTGAAATCTTTTCGAGTGTGACCACTCTCACCATAGTTGGAGGATGCCGACCCCCTAGTGCAGTGCCTCAGAAAGTGGTCCAGGTCACCACAGTTGTGGCAACGAGGTACCACGATATAATCCCTCGTATTTCAAATGGTTCAAATGGCTCTGAGCACTATGGGACTTAACATCTTAGGTCATCAGTCCCCTAGAACTTTGAATTACTTAAACCTAACTAACCGAAGGACATCACACACATCCATGCCCGAGGCAGGATTCGAACCTGCGACCATAGCAGTCCCGCGGTTCCGGACTGCAGCGCCTAGAACCGCACGGCCACCGCGGCCGGCCCCTCGTATTTACCGCATGGAAACCAACGTATAGTCTGCCCATTGACTTGATTCTTTTCCACATTTGTGCGATGACCTCGGCAACGTGATGAACAACATCACGGTCCCGATGTCCCGTTTTAAATCTTAGCTTGAAAGAATTTTTGAACTCCTCATCACTTATGTCGTCGAAATTCTGTGCCCTTATTGTCTCATAAAATTCGTCATTACTGTCGGTAATTCATACAGAATGACTAAGGGGTTCCTTTTCCTAGGTGGTTCACATTTGATCACCGAATTCAACTTTTGATTGTTTAATACCTTTTCTTTATCCTCCTCGGTGACAGCTTCTACAATCACCGAGTTTCTGCTTGGTTTAACCTTCTAATTTTAATTTTATCTTTGACAGGATCAATTGTAGTTGTCAACAATTCTTGAATTTTTCTGACACTAGTATTTTGGCCAGACAGGGTTCTAAGAAAGACCGCTGTGTCTGGCTGCTTGATAATTCTTTCGATTTTATCTTTTGTCGTTTGTGGCTCGGTTGGTGCTTGAGCAGCCACACCCGCCCTGGTCTAGTAGGTTGCCTCCTTGATCTGTCGTTCTCTTTCTCCAATTCTACGACGCGGCCTTCAAGTTTTGCATTGGCTATAGCCCATGTAGCCAACGCGTTTTTAATAACAGACAAAGCCGCTTGACTGATTTTACCATTTTTAATATTTTGCTCCAAGAGCAGTGTAATTCTCGCTTATCTCTGTGTGACTGTTTCATCCTCTGCCTGTCCCATCTCGTCCTGTGGAGAGGGAGCAGACACCACAGATGCCCGTTTAGGAGCACTCGAATCACTCGTTTCGATTTCAGCCATCTTAGTAACGAGTGATAAAATGGTGGGAGCCCATCTCTTGCCCCGGAGTGGCTCCTCTGGCATAGCGGGGGGGGGGGGGGGGGGGCGGGGGGGGGGAGGGGTTGGGGTTGGGGGTGGGAGGTGGAGGCGGGGGATAAAACGCAGCTCGCCCACCGACCTCGCCCCAAGGGCAAGGGCACTCCCGAGCTGCATGGTTCAAGACACCGTCGCCAGCGCACTGGCCCCATCGGTGGCCCCGTCGTCGACGATTTCACCTGACGCCCCTCGGCAAGTGCACTCCACACTCCGAAGAGGTGGATGCACCTCTCGCCCTTCGCCACTTACTAGCCCAAGCTTCCACCTCTCGGCCCAGGACCCACTCCTGCTCAGGTGGTGGGCCGGTCATGCAGTTGTTCGGCGGTCTGAGATTATTTTTTTTTTTAAATTCTTTATTCAACATCAATATTTATACAAAGGAACCCACCACCTTAGTGATTAGTGGGTCATAACTATTCTACAATATTAGATATTCAGCAGCTATTTCTATTTATTATTATATGGTACTATGTTAATTATTGTAAGCTACAGACAGGATACTACAGGATAATAGGCAGACTACAGCTATTATTCTATTCTACTGGCTAATTGTTAGTTTCTTCCTACTTGTTAATTCCTAACTGCCTGCAGCGTTACAGGAGTGTCAGCATAGATATAAACCTACTGCTTTAGGCCCTGCTCATCGAGCTAATCCCGATGAGCGTGCCCTGACACTGACACTGGGCTGGCCAAGACTGTTTGTTGCTGCAGGTTCCTAACTTAATATCTATATCTAAAGCTACAACTACTGTACTAACCTACATCAATTCCGGTGCTAGTCCTGCACGTGGCGGATTGCAACTGAAAAGTCGACCTGTCCACGCACAGGCGGTATAGGATGAGGGTAATTGGACACATTCGGTAAATGTCGTTAATCATGAAAGACCCTCAAGTATCCCGTAATGGGACACATTTGGTATATGTCGTTAATCATGAAAGTCACTCAAGTATGCCGTCAGTACTTTTCATGACACCTCGTTTGCCAGTTTGTTTAGAGTTTCAAAAGTTCCTTCGTGTCTTAATAAGTCATATGTGTTATTATGTGGAAGCTGTTGTCTTAGTGTCATTGCTACATCATCGAAAAGGGGGCACTCGTAAAGCACATGGTCGGGAGTGCCCTCCGAACCACCACAGTCACACTCGGGTGTAGCCTTTTTCCAAAACCGACACAAGTATGTCGGGTAGGGACCGTGACCAGTGAGAAAATGTATTAGACCCCCCGTTGGCTCGAAGTACTTCATCCCTAGCCTTTCTTTTACATTTGGCAAGAACCTGAAGGTTCTTCTGCCAGTTTCTTCTATTTCCCAAGACTGCTGCCATAAGTCCTCGCCCCTTCTATGTATTTCTCCCTTGTCCCTTACCAGTGTTCCCAGGATGTTCTCTATTTTCGCGTTGTTCCCCTTCTTGACCCAATACCATGCTGCTTGTTCTCGAATTTTTATATCTAAAGGACAGAGCCCCATTATTATCAAAAGTGCACTTCTTGGAGATGTTCTGTACGCCCCTATGGATCTTAAAAGCATGTTTCTTTGTACTCTTCTCACTGCCATGGCAGGCACCACCCTCGTGAGCCTATGTGCCCAGACTCCCGATCCGTAACCCACTACTGACGTTAATATGCTATTATGGTACAACTTGATTAAGTGTGGTGGAAGATGAAATCGTTTATGGCCTATTGAGGTAAGGTTGTTTAATAATTGTAATGCTTTTTGGGTTACGGACTCAATGTGCCTTCCAAAGTTCCACCTTTCGTCGATGATGACGCCCAGGTAGCGAGTCTCTTGTCGTCTAATAACTGGTGAGCCTCCGATTCTGACTGTAGGGTTCCTTACCAGCTGTACCTTCAGTAATAAGTACGTCGATTTTGTCTGTGAGATCGTCATCTCGGTATTTGTGCACCACAGTTGTAATTTTGTCATTGCCCTGTCTATTTTTGGCTCGATGTCCTCGCGGCTCCGGCCGCCGACCAGCAGAAGGAGGTCATCCCCGTAGGCTATCACCTCTAGCACTTCTTCACTCTGTTCCAAACTATCTAAAAGCGGTTCCATATGGATGTCCCAGAACAGGGGACCTAAGACGGAGCCCTGGGGACATCCCTTAGTTATAGATTTTCCTACTCTACCGCTAGGGGATGATAGCCAGACCTCCCGCCCTTCACAATAGCTCCTCAGGCAACCATATAGCGACCCTGGACACTCCTTCTCCCGCAGGCAGGAGAAGAGCGAAGGCCACCACAGGTTGTCAAAGGCGCCACTGATGTCAACCATGATGCCAACAACATACTTGTATGGGGTAGAGTCGCAGACCTCAGCCGCCAGAGCGATCGCATCAGTTGCCGATCGCCCCGGCCTGAAGCCGAACTGCCTGCCACTCATCCCACACAGAACTCGGTGTGCAGTCAGTCTGTCAGCTAGCAGTTTTTCAAATAATTTCCCAAGGATGTTCAGTAGGCAAATCGGCCTATAGGACTTGACATCCGCTGGATCCTTGTTGGGTCCCTTTTTGATTATTACAACGTTTGCCTCTTTCCAGATTTTCGGGAATTTTTCCTGTCTTAGGCATTCATTGTATAACTTGGTTAGTGGTGCCACCAGTTGAGGTGCCAGGAACTGCACCACCTCCGCCACAATGCCATCTGGGCCGGGGGCTTTTCCTGTTTTTAGTGCTTTAATGTGACCAGCCACCTCCTCTTCAGAGAAGGGGTAGACTGCCCTGTTGTTAACTACTCTATCCAGATCTTGATTTCGTAACTGGGACTGGCCCTCCGTGTCGCTGGCCTCATCGTCATCAGGGAGCAGGGACCGGAGAAGGACCTCGGCAGTCTCCTGCCAGGACTCCGTCATCCTATCCCCACGCCTGACCGTTGATAGCATCATTGGGGATCGGATCTTTTCCCTTACTAGTTTGTAAGGTATTCCCCATGGATACAAGGCCAGCTGGTCCAGCACAAATCTCTCCCAACTGCGTATTCTAACTTCTTTCAGTTCTTTTTGAAATTTGTCTTTAGCCTCCCGGTATAGCAGTAACCATCTTTGCTTTCCCACCAGACGACACTGCACTGGTAGTGCCTCCTCAGCCTTCTGACAGACTGACGCATTTCCTCAAGTTCAGCTGACCATGGTGATGGGGAGGCCGCCATGGCCCTCCTCCTGGTTGGAACAGCTGCCTTAACCGCTCTGGTAACTGCGCCTACCAGTTCTTCAGCCCGCTTGTCTATGTCCAGGTCCTGTTGTGTGTCACCTTCTGGCAATGGAGGAATGTCGCACTCTCTCGCTAGTCTCTCCCAGTCAGCTCTCTTGAAGTTCAGTTGCAACTCCCACCCTGCGGCCCAGTGACAGCCTCCATTTCCTAGGCTGAACATTATAAGATTATGGTCGCTTGTTGTGGCGTTCTCTCTGACTTCCCAATTCTGAATGATGTTGGCAGAATTTGGTGTAACTAACGTTACATCTATATTGGTGCCGCGTCCCCCTCCCGCTACATAAGTGGGAGGGTTGCCAGGTCTATTTGCAACCACAAGTTGTAAAGCCATAATCATATCCTCCACTTTTTCGCCATTTTCATCTCTTGTGCCACTGTACCACAGGGGGGATTTTGCATTTATATCGGCTGTTATAACCAGTTTGCGTCCCCGCAACGCCGTGACTACTCTGGTTAGGTGATCCAGATGTTGTTCAATGTTATCTCCGTATTGGAAATACATATTTATAAAGGTTATAGTTCCCATGGGAGCCTGTACCTCCATGACATTGCAGTGACTGGTGGAAAATTGTGCAAGTGTTGTTACACGTAGAGACTGGTTTGTGATGACAATTGCCGCTTTGGGGGCTTCCCCACTACTAGCTATTTGCCATGTAGCGGCTGCAAATGAAAGTTTCCCAGCTTGAGAGTACGGCTCCTGCAAGCAGGGTACGTCAAGCCTCTTCTCCTCCACCTCTCTTCGGAGCTCCTGCATCACAAGTCTGCTGTTATGCGTGTTTAGTTGTCCAACAGTTAGTTTTGTCATTATGGGAAGTAAGTGTGCATTCTATCGTCAGGCCAAGTCTTGCTCCAATCAAATGCGATTCGACCATGAGATAGGACTGATTGATTGTAGATGTCATTTAAGTCAAATTTCTCCCCACGTCTGTCAAACGCTTTCTTGAGTAAGTCTCGCAGGGCTCCGAAGTCGGTGGGAAGGCTCACTGACTTTAATTGTATTCTATCCACAGCCTCCATTACCGAGAAGGTGACCTTTCTTCCATCCTCATGTCCTACCCGGACCACATGTCGGAAGGCAGTGGTCAGGATAGCCGGCTGCTCCAATCTCGCCAGTTGCATTGTGAATTCAATGTTGGGATACACCCTAATCGGATCTACAGGCGGTAGCCTGATTACTGGGGTATCTGGCACAGTCGGGTTTGCGCTGGTTTTAGTAACTGTACTTTCTTGGAGTGGTTGTTTAGTTTGTTTAGTTTCGTGAGTAGGGGCCAGGGAGGCCGCCACCACTACAGGATGCTTCTGCCATTGAAGATTTTTATTCGGCCTTTCTCCCCGGTTTTGGGAAGGGGGAGCTGTGTTCCTGTCTGGAGAATCAGTTTGAATGCATCTGTTCACCATAAAGGGATCTGTTTGAATTTCTTTCTCGACTGTCGTAATTTTTAAGGTGCCCGAAAGCGACCTTAAAAATTCCTTAAATCTACTAGCCCTCACAGCATCCCTCCTTCTTTTACCCGGGGACTTGTGTTTAAGCATCCTGTTAGCTGAGCTCTGCTCAGCCATAGTCGATTCTTGAGATGAGACGTTGTTCTAGCATCCGGTAAGTGGGGCAGTTCCGTCCCGTGGCACCACAGGATTTCTTCCCACGATTTTTACACGGAATGCAGACCCCTGTTGTTTTACATTCCTTGCGGTTGTGACCACTCTCACCGCACCTGGAGCAAGCCAACCCCCTGGTGCAGTGCCTCAGAATGTGGTCCAGGTCGCCACAGTTATGGCAACGAGGTACCACGATATAGTCCCTTGTGTTAATGGCGTGAAAGCCTACATATAGTCTGCCCATTGATCTTATTCTTTTCCATAATTGCGCAGAGATCTCGGCCACGTGGTGTACCACATCACGATCTCGAGGCCCTGTTTTAAATTTCAGCTTGAAAGAGTTTTTGAATTCTTGTTCATCCACATCATCGAAATTTTATGATCTGATTGTCTCATGTAGCTCCTCATTCATCATAACCATGGGTACATCATACAGTATTATTAGTGGGTTTCTCTTTCTAGGTGGTTCACACTTTACAACTGCGTTTAATTTTTGATTATTTAGAAGTTTCTCTTTATCCTCCTCACTGGCAACTTCCACAATTACAGAATTTCTGCTGGGTTTGATCTTTTTACTTTTAATTTTGTCCTTGACTGGGTCTATCGTTGTTGTTAACAGCTCTTGTATTCTCTTTACGCTAGTATCTTGGCCAGGCAGGGTCCTCAAGAAGACTGCCGTGTCAGACCGTTTAACAACTTTTTCAATGGTGTCTTTTGTTGAAATTTGTTTAGTTGGCGCCTGTGCAGCCACAGCCGCCCAAGTCTTAGTAGGTTGTTTTCTTAACCTTTCATTTTCCTTTTGTAACTCCATAACGCGGCCTTCCAGTCTTGCATGAGCTATGGCCCAAGCCGATAGCTCATTTTTAATTGTATTAAGAGCCACTTGACTAATTTTCCCATTTTTTACGTTTTGCTCTAAGAGCATAGTTATTCTTGTATATCTCTGCACGACGCTCTCATCGTCTGCCTGTCCCATCCCGTCCTGTGGTGAGGGAGCGGACATCATAGAAGCCCGTAAAGGCACACTTGTATCACTCGCTTCGGTTTCAGCCATCATAGGTAACGAGTGATATAAAAAGATGTGGGAGCCCGTCTCTTGCCCCAGACCGGCTCCTCTGGCATGTGGGGGGGGGGGGGGGGGGAATGCTGCAGCTCGCCCACCGACCTCGCCCCTAGGTCAAGGGCTGCTGGGTTCAACGCGCCGTTGCCAGCGCACTGGTCCCCCTCGGTGGCCCCGTCATCGACGATTTCACGCGACGCTCCTCGGCAAGTGCACCCCGCACTCCGGAGAGGCGGATGCACCTCTCGTGCTTCGCCGCCTACTTGCCCGAGTTCCCACCTCTCGGCCAAGGACCCACTCCTACTCAGGTGGCGGGTCGGTCCCCCAGTCGTTCGGCGGTCTGGACCCATCTAACCTGGCCTAGGCGATGTCACCACCTCCTGGGTTTGGCAGAACACGCCCCGGTTACCCAGGGGCGCGGCGAAGCACCCTTGCCGACTCACGCAGCGATCCCACGCCCACAAACGAAGTCGCCGGCATGCAGAGCACCTGCTGGTCTGTGCCCTGCGAACAGAAAGGGACTGGTGTTCGGTCCCTCGACACAGCTCCCCCTGTGCCACGCACCCTTCGCTTTCGCATCGGGTTGGGTCGCAGCTCTCCGTTTTGTCGCAAGGCAGAATGCCGAGCTTAACGTCTGGCACCACGGGAAGGCGGAAAGAGCCACTTGGGAAGGAGAGGCTATAAGAGACACATTACTTCCCCGAGTGAGGACTGCCGCGGCACGCTCGACTGAAAGCGATACGCCCCAGTGCGAGCTTCCGTGCCTTACGGCGCGCCGGCAACGGGCAGGCCCGCGCCGAAACGCACCGTCAAGCGACTGACCTCACGCCAGAGATTTGTCATACTTGGGGAAGTGATGGATCAGAGTACTTTAAGATCTGTTCCCGAATTCTACTATTTGGGACACTGAATGTTATTGCACCGCGGGTCATTAAATCACTGTAAAAGTTGTCACAACAATACTTAAATTTGCACTTGCTAGTTATGGCCGTTAATTCCGTGTACCATGGCGGTACGTCTGTTCTGACTTTTTCTGCAAGCGAAAAACTGCCATCTGGCTGCAGATACTTGGACTTGGTAATAGTATTGACTTAATGCCGCGATTACTTGGTCCTAGCTAAGTTCGTCGGGAGACGCGGTTGGGAATGGTTTCTGTATTAACCTGAACGCTAGGATCCCACAATGGAAAGGACGTATTGTAAATTTACAGTACCCTGAACACGATGAACTTGACAATGGCTTGGAACTGAGTCAGGTATTCAATCCACTCCTCTTCTGTTTCGTTAAGTTGCCGGAACGGTGGTATACTGACCAGTGTCAGCGGCACTTGTTGGGTTGGATGGTTGGTCTGTTGTGGTTGTGCAGCCGACGCAGCTTATGCAGCCAGAAGTTGTTGTATCGTCGTTAGTAGAGTTGCAATTTGTTGGTTCTGAAACTGATAAAAATGTAGTAGATCCATTACATTGGCCGTCTGTGGCTCATGCGCAGGGGCAAGGGCTGGATGGGGCGGGGAATTCGTGGTTTACAGAAATGTGTTATATCAAAAAGCAAGGAAAGCCTCTGAAAAGAGATATTTATTTAATTCCGCGGCTCCCCTCTTGGAATACATGCAAGAGCACCACAGAAAATTAGCAACAAGAAACAGTTGTACACTAGCTCCCCTGCACGCTGAGACACAAGTAAGCAAAATCTGTGGTCATGTTGATTAACTTCGATTGCCACTAAATTATCCTCGTTCGCCATTGTAGTATCCTCGTCGCCACTGTAGTGTCTTGTACCGCAAGGAAGCAAGGGAGAGGATGTTGTTATGGGTGGCCACTATCCTCTTTCTACAACACAAATGCACGCTTGGATTAATGCGGCTCTTTGGTTCAAATGGTTCTGAGCACTATGGGACTTAAATTCTGAGGTGATCAGTCCCCTAGAACTTAGAACTACTTAAACCTAATTAACCTAAGGACAGCACACACATCCATGCCTGAGGCAGGATTCGAACCTGCGACGTAGCGGTCGCGCGGTTCCAGACTGTAGCGCCTAGAACCGCTCGGCGACTCCAGCCGGCTACGGTTCTTTATTTACATGAACATTTACTTAACTTGAATAGAGTCATTGTGTTGGGTACAAACTCATTGGCAATAGTCCTCTTGCTATTACCAACTTTAGTCTCATTGCTAGTCCCACTATAGGCACTAATCTGGTCGCTAGGTGCTATCGTAGCCTGTGACCCGCTCTGCGAATGACTGACAGACGCTAACTGGATGAATGAGTCAGTGAGGCCCTCGGGTCAGTGATGGCGGCCTGAATACTTGGTGTCGAGAGGGCGTTGGCGGCCTGTTGCTTTTCGGTGTGTCTCTGGCCTCTCTCGTGATAGGCGTGCTTGATCCAGTGCCTACTAATCGATCTTGGCTTCATCTTTGCCGACCGGTGTGCTGGCGACAGTTCACGCCAGCACACATTTATACACATTTCTCAGTCTAACGACAGTTTTCAGAGTGTTGTGCAACAGAACGAAGTTCTTAATAACCGACCAATGACCGTAGCAGTCTGGTCGCTTTAATCTCACAAACCAACCACAACCTTAATAACCTTTGACGCTGCTGACACCCTCATTTGACTCAATCCTTCTCTAAGGACATCATGGGGCTGGAGCGCCTTTGAACATGATCTGACCTCTTTGAAGTGTAGCACAACGGTTATTTTTGCTGTGGGACAAATGGTGAAACCACTAGAAACCATTCAAAACCATTTGACGATATTAGAACAAGATCCAAAAGAGCAAAGGGTGTTTCTGGTTTTTCAATCCTCCTTATTGGATTCCTCCTGTGACATGATCACAGGGGATGCAACATTGAGAGACGCATGACAAAACGGCAAAGGATCCCTCTAAACCCTCCAGTTTGGCAGCACCTGCAGCACCATCTGTGCACCTTTCTTGAGCCCTTAAAAATATAGCTGTGCAGAGACAATCGTTGACAATTTCTAAACGCCTGCAGGTGGGCATCCCCTTGAACACACTTCAGATGTGCTGAAGCTAGTTTCAGTAGCGTATAAGTCTAGGACTGATGACCTCAGCAGTTCGGTCCCTTAAGAATTCACACACATTTGAACATTTGAAGCAGTCAGACGGCACATGCTTGCGAGCAGGTGTTAGAGCGGCAGTGTAGCATCACTCAGCTGAAAGGTGTCAAGGGATTGCATGCCCACAGGCGCCTAAGAATCGGTCAATGGTTGTCTCTGGACAGGCACATTTTCAAAGTAATCAATAAAGGTGTAGCACTGGGTGTGTTGCCGAACTGTGGGGTCTTAGAGGGATCCTTTGTCACAGTTGCATCCCCGCCCCCCTTCCTGTGATAACGCCACAAGAGGCGACAATAGCAGGGTTGAAAAAGTATAAACAATCTTTGTTGCTTTCGATCACTTCCAAATTTCGTTGAATAGTTTTGAACAGCTCCTAGTGATTCGACCCTGTATGCCAGCACAAAAACTGCTGTTATTCTCCACCCCAAAGGATTCAGATCATGTTCAGTGGAGTTGCAGCTCCACAGTGTCTTTGGGTTGAATCGTCTGGGTGGTATCAGCAGTATCAAAGGTTGTCAAGAATGTCGTTCTGTTGCGCACTGACCTGTCTTTTTTGATCTCGAAATGTGTGTAAATAAACGCTCCACAGAAAGGTATGGTTACATAAACGCCCTTTGTTCCACCTCCTGAGGCTTTTCCGTGGCTATTATGAGCGGCGGAATGTCTGAAGCGGTTTCCCTGACGTCTCATAAGAAAACAGCGTGAGTTCAACTCTGCGAATCGCGGTTCTGACCTGCAACACAGAGGCATCAAGAGAAGGGATGCGATGTGGATCACGGAGGGGGACGTGACGACCTCCGCGTCGTGTGACACATCATCGGTGGTGTTGAGAAGAATTGCAGTTAAATTTGGTGGCAATGTGACACCATTAACTCACCTTACACCTCGCATGAACCCTTTTGCACCGTGACAGAGAAAGGTTGCAGGTACCTTGAAACAAATTGGAAGCTTCTGGGTTGTAATAGGGAAAATTGACGGGTTTCAAAAAAGTGACTCTATAATTATTTGGCGCAGTTTATTCGTTAGTGGTTATCACTGTGTCGCCTAGAAGATATGGGAATCAGCCTACACAGGAGAGCACCGAACTGTTTATGACTCACGTGCAACATAATTTGGGTCACATTTCTACATAAGACTCACTGGACAAGGGCTATTTTACGCTTCTATCTTACATCACACAAATAGTTCTAAAATCGACTTCCTTCCACCATACGTGGATATTAATAGACGCATGGCTGCACTTATCAGCCAGTTAGTTAATACCTCAGGAAAATGTTTCATCGAGTGTCCTAGGACTCATCTACAATCTCCGCCAAGAAAAGCAGTAGTGGACAGTATACCAGTGATGTCAGACATTGTTCTGGACGTAAAACTGTACCTGTGTTTAAAGACAGATCAGTGCAAGTGAAAATTGATTTACATTGCCACACACATCTTCGTATTGCAGTTGAGCATTCCAAAACTTTTATCAATATATTGTTGTGAACTGTTGTTAATCTATACTGCCACCTATCTTTACTGTAGCTGTTAGCTAACACTATTTGGCTCTGTGATACGTGTGAGTAGTAGCTGTGTGCAAGCGGGCCACCTCGTAACCGTGACTACTTTTGGTGATACATGATTCTCTTCCTGCCATATTTATACGTTCGGTGAATACAACTGTTGTAAATCTTGTGTCATTGGCCGTAACACTGTCTGAAGCAGAGCACCATCAGATCAGCACGATATGTCCGCCTCCTTAGCTCAGTGATCAGTGCGTCAGACTGCCATTCAGCAGGCCTGGTTTCGATTCCCAATCTGGTTGGAAGTTTTGCTCCACTCAGGAACTGGGTGTTGTGTTGTCCTCGTCATCATTTGATCATCATTGGCACGCAAGTCGCCCATTAGGGCGTCAACTGGAAAAACTTGCAACTCGGCGGCTGATCTTCCCAAGGTGGGACTCTTGGCCGTCAGTGCTAAACAATCATTCAGTTTGATTTCAGCACGATATTGGAATCCTTGATTAGACAAGTCCCACGTAACGAGAATGAGTCCTTTCTTTTACGAATATTACTATGTATCTTGTTGTTTCTTTTCCCATGTCTCTTTCTAACTTACGATTTATTTATGTTAACCAATGCTGAAGGTTTTTACATTGTGTAAACATTTGTTTTTGGCTCAGTCAAAATATTCAGATGTGAATCAGGCTAGATGTTTTGGATGCTTATCCGTAGTTTTAAATGATTTCTGGAGAAACGGCCAACTTTTTATATTTTCAGAACACTGATGCCTTCCGATAACGCTGAATCTTCTCATTCCACTCCCAGGTCATAAAATATTTTTACCAGGAGTTTACTCCACGGGAGGTGCTATCTCTGTTTGCAGACAAGGTGGCCAGATGTCCCAGAGCAGAAACACAAAGGGATGGCCAGTCGCCTGGTGACCCTTGGCTTCCCCTGACTGTCCTTCTGTGAACTGGCTCTAAAGGGTGGTTGCCTCTACAGTCTCTGACGATCAGTGTAAATCCTCACTGCTCAGAATGCTTTCAACGTTTTCTCTCCTCTTCAAGGCATGTCAATTCGAATTAATAGCAAAAGAATATAAGGTTGCATTAGTCAGTTAGCAACCATCACTAATAATGCTGTTATCGTAACCCTCAGTTTCAATTAAATATCCCAATCAAATGGGAATTTCATTATGAATTTGCATATGACACTTAACTGTTTCCGGGAAAACGGTCCTCTAATTGTTGTCCTCGTCATCATTTCGTCATCGCCATCAACATGCAAGTCGTCAAAGTGGTGTCAAATAGAGAGAGTTACGCCAAGCTGTCAAACATCCCGAATTTCACAAACATACGAGTTTAGCCACAGATCACAGCTACACACAATACAATGCTTACAAAATTCTCAACATTTTTAATCTGTTCTTCTATACTGTTATTATTGAATGCGAAAGTAACTCTGTCAGTTGTGTTTCCACGACGAAACCAATGAACCCATTTAGATGAAATCTGGTATGATGATAGTTTGGACCTTGAAGAAGAACACAGAAAAACTTTAGAAAGCTAAAAGGGGGGTGAAGTAAGGAATGGAACATCTTTCTTTTTTACATCATTGAACATAATCCACGTTAGAAAGCTAAAAAAAAAAAAAAATGTGAAGTAAGAAATGGAACATTTTTTTTACATCATTGAACATAAACCATGTTAAAAACATATCAAACTTGTTACATAATTATTTATTATTTATAATTTATGGGTGACCATGTCCCTCCGCACGTGCTGCTTGACAGTGACAGAGAACAAACTTAATCTTCGTGCACTGGAGCAGTTAGAAGAGAGCGCACATCATGAGCAATTCTTGTCCTAACACGCAGATACGTGGGGACAGCTGACGCGATTGCACGTACAATAGCTTACTCATTCATTACTCATGATCACTCATCATCACAAAACTCAGGATACGTGAATGCGGCCACACACACACACACACACACACACACACACACACACACACACGTGTGTCCAGGTGTCTTTTACTGTCATTTTATTACTGCATAAAAACCTCAGTGGGTGCTATAATTAGTTTGTCTTTGTGGTACTATAGAGGCAACGTCCTTGCCGTAGTGCATACACCTGTTCCCGTGAAATCACCGAAGTTAAGCTCTGTTGAGCGTGGCCGGCACTTGGATGGGTGACCATCCAGCCGCCGTGCGCTGTTGCTATTTTTCGGGGTGCACTCAGCCTCGTGATGCCAAATGAGAAGCTACTCGACCGAATAGTAGCGGCTTCGGTCAAGAATACCATCATAACGGCCGGGCGATCGGTGTGCTGACCCCACGCCCCTCCAATCCGCATCCTCCTCGGAGGATGACACGGCGGTCAGGTGGTCCCGGTAGGCCACTCGTGGCCTGAAGACGGAGTTCTTTGTGGTACTATAGGGGTGAGAACTGATTATTAGTTCCAACTTCTTCACTTAATACTTATTCTTGAAACTCTGTAAGTAGGTTAAGACGCCATAAATGACATCTATATTCAAGGATTTGCTTGATCACGTTTTTCAACATTTCTTTGGCCCTATCACGTGCGTCAAAGAATCCTGTGACCTTTCAGTCGTCCTTGGTTGTATATGTTCAATAATCATCACTAGCCACATTTCATATGGGTCACACACACAAATGTTATTCTAAAATCATATGTAAGCAGTCTCCTTTGCAGGCTGTCTTCATTTTATCGGTTCTCTGCCAATGAACACAAGTCCGTCTCATTTAATTTAGACTTTTAAGCTGTTTCTGTAGGTCTCTGACAGTAATATCTAATGGGAGCAATAAATGGGAACTGTACATTTGTACCTTCCGTTGTAAAAAATAAAAATAAATTTAAAAACTTGAAAAAGACTTGAGAATTTCTGTTTTTGTTTTGGTACTCTCAGTTTCAATTACTATATTCCCCATGAGTGCCTGGGTGCCAACTATGCTGCCATTAGCAGCCTCGATACATATCAGAATTTCTTTACGTTTTGTGGGAGCCCTTTGCAAAAGATTCTGCTAAGGCAGTCATTGAAGGCTTCACACTTTGTCGTCTTGACACCTAAAGGCGTTTTATTTATCATCTCCCTATTGCCGTGTATTTTGTTTTAAACCAATTGCACAGTAATTACTGCTTCTTTAGACTATGTATACAATGGTCGTATACCACGAAGGGCCCCTCCCATCACAAACTTTAATACGCCGGAGCCGAGTCTCGCGAGATGAAAAGCTACGGTGAAGCTCAGCAGCGTCAAGAGAGTGGAAAGAAACACCGTGCCAGATGACATGCTCTTAGCTGAAAAGGTAACGATAACATTACATAAATCAAACAACATAAACACCTGTACCATGACGCAAATTTTTCTTGTCGATGGTCCTGAGACAACGCCCCACACGGTCTAAGCGGCTGGTCCGGGGAAAACCTTTGGAAAGACGTCATCAGCAAAAAGAAACAACCTGAAACAAGTTATCGCGGAAGGCGCTCCACCGTAGGCAGGAGTTGGTTGTTTTGTGTTGTGGACCGACCTGGCGTCCTTGACGTCCGTAATTTGATGGATACCGTTCTGGCGATTAAGCTGGCGCAAACAGCTCGGTCATTTACTCCGGCTGAGCGAAAAATGCTCGGGAGTGTTGACACCAAGCTAGAGCTGAATGCACGGAACTTGCAGTTTTCTCCAGGTGGATGCGTGCGATAACAGGTGACACTACTGACTGTTCTGAACGGAAAGCAGCGCATGGATAGAAGCTCTACTCTCTAGAGGAAACATACCTGGAAGTAAACATCTTGTGACGCACTAGTCTGATTTCGCACTGTGAAACGTCCCCTTTTGAAAAATTATACATGACTGTGCTTAAACTGTCACACAATATTTTTAGCGCAACGCAATCTGACTTTCAATAATCGTTGCATTAAAATCTCATTAGCAGTACTGATAAATGTTCTAAGTATGTGAGCCTTATAGTCGTTACGTAATCGTGCAACTAACAAGCAAGAATGTACACACACAATAACACTGTGTCGTCTGTTCACAATAACAATCCACTCGTAATTTCTGTTTAAATAGGTTCTCTTGGTTCTTAACTGGATATTTTATTTTAAAACATAGTTACATGTTATCAGTTTCTAAGTGTGACAAAGAGTACTAGTAACGTGAAGTGAAAAATTTTATAGTAAAGACTAAATTAAAAAAAAAACAGATTATCTCTCAATAAACAGGAAATGCAGCATGAAACAAATTAAGGGTCGGAAGTATAGCACAGAAAAGATATTAAAATCAGATGAATTCACAAAAGCAACAGAAACCATTCAGACACAAAGCTGGGGGGATATCAAGGAAAACCTCATTACTACAGCTGAACGGATAGCACCTAACAAAAAAAGTAAAAAACATGCCTGGTGGTCGCTGAAATGTGATGCCCTCATTGAAACAAGAAAGCAGGCATGGCAAAATTGGCAATCACAGAAAACAGAAGAAAGTAGACTGAATTTCATTACAGTTAGAAAACTGGTAGATAAAAATATAAAAAGGATTAAGAAGACACATGAAAACAAAACTCTCCTCCAAATTGATGAAGAATTTGCTAAAAACAACACAAGGAACTTTTACAGAACTTTCAAACAAAGGTTATCAAGATACAAAGCACCCACCCTCCAATTTCGAGATGTAAATGGGACCATCGCTCACAACGACACGGAAAACTGCAAAATACTAGCAGGCTACTTTGAGAAACTCTTGAATTGTGAATCCATCCTTGAAAAATTTGAATCCATTCCAAACAACCGTGAGAAGCCGGATTCAGAACCACCGACGACTGAAGAACTACGGAAGGTCATTTCAGAACTTAAAAACAGCAAGACGTCCAGAGAAAATCAAATAGTGGCCGAACTATGGAAAAAGGCTGACAAAAATGCAGTTACATCCCTAAAGTGTGTTTTCGATCAAATCTGGAAAGAAGAAGAGATCCCCGCAGAATGGTGAACAGCTCTCATCCACCCTATCCACAAGAAAGGTTTGAAGACAGACCCCAACAACTACAGAGGAATATCACTGCTGGATATAACGTACAAGATTCTTTCTAAAGTCCTTTTGAACAGGGCAGAGCCGCAATTGGATCCGCAAATCGGGGAATACCAGGGAGGTTTTAGAAAGGGTAGATCATGTTCAGAACAAATACTAAACCTCAAAAACATTATGGCATACCAAAAATCAAGGGCAAAGACATACGTAATCTCCTTCATTGATTTCAAAAAAGCATATGATTCGATTGATAGAGAATCTCTGTTATCAGTCCTGGAAGAAATGGGTATGGATAAGAAAACAACTAATATTATAAAAGCGACCCTTACAAATACATTTTCAAAGTTAAATTTATGGGCGGACTATCGGAACCCTTTGAAATAAAAACGGGAGTACGACAGGGCGATGGGCTCTCACCGTTGCTGTTCAATTGTGCTCTTGAGAAAGTAGTCAGAGAATGGAACACAAATATTAAGAGTGGTATAAGACTGGGCTGCAAAAAGAAGAACCTTAAAGTAAATTGCATTGCTTTTGCAGATGATATGGTCCTGTTTGCTGAAACAATGGAAGAAGCATGGGAGCAAATCCTTGAACTAAAGAAACAAGCAGCTAAAATTGGTCTTCACATCTCCTCTGAAAAAACTAAGATATTGACAAACATCAAGCACTCATGTAAATACCTCAAAGTTCAAGAACAGAAGATTGAAATAGTAAAAGGATTCAAATATCTCGGAGAATGGATTACTTGGAATGCTGGGGAAAGCAAAGCAATGGAATCCAGAAAAAATAAACTTGAATTGGCCTTCCAACTAACAAAAAATACATACAACAAAAAATCCCTTTCATGGGGGTCCAAAATTACGCATTACAAGACAGTGATTAAGCCAGAAGCACTGTACGCAGCAGAAACACTTAACATGAATTTCAAAGGCCAAATGGAGAAACTTGAGGTAAAGGAAAGAGAAATTTTAAGAAAAATCATTATATACATCAAAAATTAAACTCTCTACAAGAAAATTGAAAAACTTTCAGATTCTATGCGAAAAAGGAGAATAAATTTTTATGGTCATCTTCTCAGAATGAATTCCAACAGATTAACCAAACAAATCTTTGACTTCTTCCGTAAGCGAAAAACGAAGCCCAACTGGTTTAGAGAAACTGAGAAAGACCTAGTGGAATTAAATACTTCAGAAAATTCACTTATTGATCGAACTGCTAAATTAATTACTAAAGATGAAAACATAAGGTTCCAAGACAAATCCACACAAAAGTCCAAATCCTTCATCTCAGAAGAAGAGAGGAGAAGAAGATCAGAAAGAATGAAGAAATACTGGGCCCTAAGAAAAGAACAACGCACAAAGAAATGATTGATCCAGCGTACCCCAAAGAGGGTGAAACGAAAGAAGAAGAAACGGTTTTACATGTGAAATGTGGTGTAAACCTTTACTCTTCCTAGTACGCAGTGTTTCAACTTCGACGCAATTATCATGTGGTATACGTCGGTAAAGAATACTGGAATTTTTCTCAAGGTTAGCGTCTATGTAATTTTTCTCTGAGCCAGCTGGCGCACGCGGCTGCCTGCTGTGCGAGTCATTGTCTGTCTCTTTGTTGGCGCACGTCGCTATTAGGATTAGGAGACCTAACTTCTACTAATTCACCTTGTCGAGAGTACCCTGCTCTGTTTGAATCCCGCCAGTTCTGATGAAATTCAGGTCTGTCGTTATGATTATATCGTCTGCCGTCATGTCGGTAGTTCCTGTAGTTTCTTTCTTGTCGGTTAAGTGGTGGAGAATTTCTCCCTGAATCGTAACTGCGCGCTGGACCGTTGCGTCTAAAGCTTTTCTGTCTCCTCTGATAATAATTATTTTGGTTCCCATATTGTCTGTTTCTCTGATTGTCTCTGTGGTAGTCACTACTGCGGAGAGGTGATCTTTCCCTGTAATTATTACTACTCTGCCAACGGTTAACATAGGGGTGGTGTCTGTTTTGGTCACGATTTGCGTTGTAAGAATAGACTTGTCGTGTCCAGTTATTATTTCTTTCATCGCGGAATTGCGACGGATGTGACCTGTAATTGTTGTGTTCCTGTTTTCGCGTTCCGCGATTGTCAGTGTCAATTTCTAATTCTTGTATGAGTCCCTGAAAAGCTTCAATGTCGTATTTGCAATGTCCTGCCAGAATAATATGTCGTAAATGTTCAGGTCGTTTAATCAAGTAAATGCGGATGAGTTCTGAGGGGCTGTATGGGTTTGACAAGTACTGATTCTTGTGCAACATGTCTTCAAAATATTCCACAAGACTGGAAAATTCAGATTGTTCGAAATGTTTCATCATTATGATGCTATGTTTTACTCGGTCTTGTGTAGCTTGAGACCAATATGCTGAGAGGAAGACATGATAAAATTCTCCTTCACTGTGACAATCGTGAATGACCGATCGCATTCTTACAGCTGGTTCATTTTCTAAGTAGCCACACATAAATTCTAATCTGTGTTCTGACGACCAGTTGGGAGGAAAACAATGAGAGAATTGATGGAGCCATGCTTGTGGATGAATTTCGTTGCCAGAATTCTTAAATGTTTTGAATTTACGTGTAGTAATGAACTGCTTATAGTCAAAATCATCATGTCGGCGAGTCGCATGTCGGTCATTGTTAAGTCGTTTCGGCGGTTCCATCTCAGAATTCGGTGTGCCTTGCCAATTTCTTTCATAATTTCCGAAGTGTCCTGTGTTATTATTTTGTGGTTGTTCCATATTTCTAAGTCCCTCTTCCCGTGTTGGAGCGCGAGTGTCCTCTGAAATATGTAATTTTTGTATTACTTGTGCTAACTGATCTTGTACTTCCCGGATTTCTCTTTTGTGTTGCGTATTAATTTGATTCTGATTTTGTTTGAATTTCTTAATTTGTTCATACTCTTCTGTGTCAGTGATGGCTACAGGTCTTGTGTCATTCAGATCATCATCTACCTTTGTAGATAAGTTATTGAACTGATCTGAAAGTTCGGCTACTTTCTCCGATAGTGTACTTATTTCCTCAGTGTGTTTTTCTGAACCAAGTTTCAGAGTATCTACTGTGTCCTTTAAGTTTTCCTGAGTTTTTGCAAGTTGCATAACCGAATCGGTAGATGCAACTGAGTCAATTTTAGCTTGCAAGGTGTCGTGATTTTCATGAACAGTGGTTTGCAGTTCTTTTATGGCTGCTTCGTGATTGTGTAATGCATTTTCGTGCCGCGAAAAAATAGGTTGAAAATGCTCACAAATTTGTGTTTTTACTTCGTTACAGACTTTTTGACATTTCGATTCAATTTTATGTAACTCAGTAGTTAAATCTTCACGTGTTTGTTCAAGTGTGGTGTCTAACTTTTGAAGCTTTTGCTGTGTTTGTCTCTGATTTTGTCCCATTGTGTCTAACTTTTGAAGATTTTGTTCCATTGTGTCTAACTGTTGCTGTGTTTGTCTCTGGTGTTGTTCCATTGTGTCTAACTTTTGAAGCTTTTGCTGTGTTTGTCTCTGATTTTGTTCCATTTGTTGCATTAGCTGTAATAACAATGCATTAGTGTCTGGAATCTGTTCCTCTACGCTTTTCGGCAGTGCATTTGCACCGGCAACATTCACATTTTGACAAGCAGAAAATATGTCTTGACTTATTTGAGAAAACGGTGAGGACGCAAAACCTGAATCTACAGTATTTGCAAAATTGTGTCCTGTCATTTCGGATTCCTGAGGCGAGCTGTTGCCCAGCGATCGATCGATAATGCTTCCCTGTTCACTAAATGTTTCACTGCCTACGCCATTGTTTGCCGCCCGCTCCATTTCCCTATGCACAATTACCAAATTACTATGTTGAACATTAGTTAATTCATTACACGGTGGCGCTATCACACTGCTTTCGTCTTCACTGTCATTTCTCAGTTTACTTTGGAGCCTAGTATTACGTTTTTCACACGCCATAATTGTCACAATATTTCACACGATAACACAGAAAAGCACAATTTGAAGAGCAAAATAGGATAACATAGCAATGGAAATAATGTCTACTTAATTGCAAGCGCAGCTGCGAAATACTTGGTGCAAATCTACATGCATGTCACAACTGTTTTTCTGTACAACAATGAAAAACTACAATCACAAAGGAAATTCTCTCTATGATTACGTGCTAGCAATAAACAATAGCTACACTAATTACACAAACTACAAGAAAAAAATCAGAAGATTTTAGTGAGGTATCCTCGGCTAAGGGTCGACATATGAAACGTCCCCTTTTGAAAAATTATACATGACTGTGCTTAAACTGTCACACAATATTTTTAGCGCAACGCAATATGACTTTCAATAATCCCTACAAAAGAATGGCCCTGACTAACATTAACCTATACCTTTCACAAATCACTTACCTCACAAAAATCTTCGTTACTCGAACTACTGCAATATAGCGAGCGCCACTACCGCCAGCTAAATAAAAGATTCTAACTACTGAAGGCACTAACTACTGATGGGCATAGTTAGTAAATGAAAGGTTTTGATAGAGAACAAATGATGTATTTACCTTAATAGTCATAATATATATAGCAGTTCATGACATCCAGTCTTACAAATTTCAAAACTCCGCCATCTCTCTCCCCACATCCACCACTGCTGGCGGCTCACCTCCAACTGCACAGCACTACGCGCTGTTAACATCCAACTGCCCAGCACTACAATGGCAGAGAACAATGCAAACTAGCCACAGACTGCACACAGCACAGCCAGTGATTTTCATACAGAGCGCTACGTGGCGTTACCAATATAAAAACCTAAACAGCCTACTTACAACTGGCAAGCCTTCATTTTCCTGTACTTGGCTATATCTTCTCACTTCATAGATAATTTTATCTAAGTCATCAGTTCTGTTATATTGTTGCTTCACGGATATGGTCGTATGCTGGTGATACATCACAGCTGCAAGACAACGGTTTAGTATTTTTGTTAATATTAAACAACTTTAACTACCTAGGTATCACGTAATAATAGGAAATACAATCAGGAATATTTTTCTCTTCCATATCCAAAGACGAGATTATAAGTCGAGAAAAAAAGTGCTGTACCTATTTCGAAGGGTGATACTAGGTGTAATTAACAGCCAGAAGATGGGTCTGTCATCACCATGAACAAAATAATTTACGTCACAAAATAAAAATGGAAAATCTATTATTTTGTTCATGGAAATGCACAGACAGCAAATGGGCAATTGTCTTTGGTTTTGTAATTTTAATGTCCGTCTTTATGTCATGGACATGGGTTACTGACCTGTTTCTGTTAATATATTTCGTATTCAGACTGATGAATATTGCTACTTACCAGAGCTTATTGTAAAAAGGTACCGTGTACTTGACCTTTGTCAAGATTTTGTGATTAATTATTTAAAGTGAACTGGTTTTGGCGTTTTGTGCGATCCACAATATCAGTAGGTAAAGGTAAATTCAGTATTTGCTACCTAGCTTTGCATTGATAATAAAATGATGCACAAACACTGGAATTTATTTTTCTTGTTTAAGTAAGATAAACGGATTTTAACTATGGTTAAACTCTTCTCACTCAAAATGAATCAAAGATTGATTATGTTTATTACTTTGCGACGTATGAACAGTAATCGAAACCGAAATACCAGGATATCAGGGGTTACTAGTGGAATATTTCATTAAGAATTCTGTGGGCACTCTGAGTGTTCAGCGACTAAGAATATTGACTTATGCTGTGCAGTTGGATCTTACCACAGAGACAGGATTGAGTAATGACTGCTGCTAATCCGTACTAAGTGATTTTAAAACATTTTTCATTACTGCAACTTTTAGATTTACTATCCCAAATACAGTGGTTATGGATAGATATTTGCAACGAGCATATTATTACAAAATGTATGTTATCTGTTCCTGAACTTCATTTTAAGATCAAAACTGATGAGCTGAATTTCCCGAAACAACGATACTGTTTTAAAACTAACCTGAAACTACAGCTTATAATTAACATAATTTCACATCCATTCTGTTTTGGAAACACTCATTTCACACAGAGCTCCCTTGTTATCATTTATTTTCAGAATTGATGCATTAACTTCACAACGAGCTTTTTTTCGGCATATATGCCATTATCGAGTGTTTCTGTTGACATATTTGTATATAATTTTGTTCTATATCTAAGCAGCGGTACTATAATACTTTATCTTGTATTACACTTACGTGTAGATGGAGTGACGTCCATAAATCATCTTGGAACGTAAGTTCTTTTATGTACTATATTGCTAATATAGTTCACATATTTATTTCCTACAGAAGAACAATAGTGAAATTTCGTATCATCTTTCTACAGTTGTAAAACGATAGATTGTTCCTTTGCCATTCCACCATGGCATCCAGTCTTTTTTCTTCTCTCCTTTTCCGCTCCCTCTGCGCTGCCTGCTCTCCATCTAACCTCCCAACTGCACATAGCTGCCCTACTCTCTCTCCACTCATCCCTTCGCGCACCCCAGCAGCGCTACCCTACTATACCTCCCCCTTCCCGCTTCAGCCTTTGCCAATGATTTTATCTTATATTGTACTTACGTCTAGATGGACTGACGTCCTTAAATCATCTTGGAACGTAAGTTCTTTTACGTATTGTGTTAACATAGATCACGTATTTCCTTTTTATAGAAAAAATACCGAAATTCCGTGTTATTTTTTGAAAAATCGTTGCAATGATGCTTGTGTTTAGAAGTAAATTATAACTACGGTAGCCAGAGGTATTTTGTCAGAAATGTTGTGCGTTATGTAGATGCACGATCTTATTGGTGTCTATTGATTTTTGTTTATTATGTTGTGTTTATTCCTTTTCTTTTTCTATTATGTCAGTTGAGTTTCCCAGGTAATTTTTATGTTTGAGGTCCGTCTGCTCATTCAGGACGCCATTTGGATATCTATTTGTGTGTGCATAAATTTCCAGTTATTCAAAAAAATGGTTCAAATGGCTCTGAGCACTATGGGACTTAACTGCTGAGGTCATTAGTCCCCTAGAACTTAGAACTACTTAAACCTAACTAACCTAAGGACATCACACACATCCATGCCCGAGGCAGGATTAGAACTTGCAACGGTAGCGGTTTCGCTTCTCCAGACTGTAGCGCCTAGAACCACTCGGCCACTCCGGTCGGCTCCAGTTATTCCAAAAAGTTAATGTTTTGATGTTTTGGTATACTTCACAGAATCGTGACAGCATTTTCGATTACTTTCGCACTATGGTTTTTATTTTTTAAGTGTAAGTAAAAATTCGGTTGGTTGCTTGCACAATCTCTCGTGTGTTCTTTAAGCCTGATGGTAAAACTTCGTCCACTTTGTCCAATGTGGAAATTATTGCAGTTGTCACAGGAAATCTCGTGTACAACTGGATTAGAATAGACATTGGTAGTGCAAAATACTGGATGTATTTTCGTACTCCATAACAACTTCTTTATTGTGTGTTTATATTGTCTATATACAGTATACTGCTGGTACATATGTCGGTTTCGTTTCAGTTTTCTCATCTCTTTTCAGTGTTATATCTTATGTCATCTGTATTAGGCTCTGTATGGTCTTTGTAGATTTTGAGTAGTGTATATGAGTCGAAATTATTTTTCTGTGCTACGATACGTACAGTAGCTACATACATGATTCACTACCGAAAGATACATTACAAATAAGGAATAGGTAGCCTCAAGAACCATCGGTTCTGCCCCATATGAGTCAAGCCCTACATTACGCTTATATTACACCATCCAAAACATCATCTGCATATTAGGTTATCGAATTAATATTCACTGAAACGGCAAAGAAACTGGTATAGGCCTGCGTATTCAATAAAAAGACACGTAAACAGACGGAATACGACGCCGCGGCCGGCAACGCATATACAAGGCAACAAGTGTCTGACGCAGTTTTTAGATCAGTTACTGCTGCTACAATGGCAGGTTATCAAGATTTAAGTGAATTTGAACATGGTGTTACAATCGGCGCACGAGCGATGGGACACAGCTTCTCCGAGGCAGCAGTGAAGTGGGGATTTTCCAGTAAGACCATTTCACGAGTGTACCGTGATTATCAGGAATCCGGTAAAACATCAAATCTCCGACATCGCTATGGGTGAAAAAAAACATCCTGCAAGAGCGGGACCAACGACGACTGAGGAGAATCGTTTAACGTGACATAAGTGCAACCCTTCCGCAAATTGATGCAGATTTCAATGCTGGCCCATCAACAAGCGTCAGCGCGCGAGCCATTCAACGAAAATCATCGATATGGGCTTTCAGAGCCGAAGACCCACTCGTGTATCCTTGATGGCTCCACGACACAAAACTTTATACCTCGCCTAGACTGTTGATGACTGGAAGCATGTTGCCTGGTTGGACTAGTCTCGTTTCAAATTGTATTGAGCAGATGGACGTGTATGGATATGGAGACAACTTCATGAATCCATAGACGCTGCATGTCAGCAGTGGACTGTTCAAGCTGGTAGAGGCTCTGTAATGGTGTGGGGCGTGCGCAGTTGTAGTGATGTGGAACCCCTGATAGGTCTAGATACGACTCTGGCAAGTGACAAGTGTCTGTTCACCCCCATCCATTCATGTCCATTGTGCATTCCGACGAACTTGGGCAATTCCAACAGGACAATACGACACCCCACACGTCCAGAATTGCTGCAGAGTGGCTCCAGAAACACTTTTCTGAGTTTAAACACTTCCGCTGCACACCAAACTCCCCAGACATGAATATTATTGAACATATCTGGGATGCCTTCAAACGTGCTGTTTAGAAGAGATCTCCACCCCCTCGTGCTCTTACAGATTTATGGCCAGCACTGCAGGATTCATGGTGTCAGTTCCCTCCAGCCTACTACAGACGTTAGTCGAATCCATTTCACGTCGTGTTGCGGCACTTCTGATCATGGGGGCCGTACACGATATTAGGCAGGTGTATCAGTTTCTTTGTCTCTTCAGTGTATGTGCATAATAAGAATGAAACGTCAGGATGGTTCCATCCGGATGCATTTCATGACTTTCTGCACAGTTAAAAATTTAAGCCAAGGTTGTCGTATTTAGACTAGTCTTATTACGGTAAATCTCGAGTAAGTTTTTGAACGTCCACGCTCCTACCTTCAGTTACCAGAGGGGAAAGGAGGGAAAGGAAAAGCTGTTTGGCTTAGTTTTCTTTACTAATTTCATGCCATAGGCATATTGGTCAAAGCATCACCCTCAAACGCCCAATTTTTACGTTAACTTACAGCCAAAAACCACCAACGTAACCACTTTCATAAATAGCCAAAGGATTTGGTTAACAACAGTACCATACTGACACGCTCAGTCAGTCCTGCTAGATAGAATAATTGCTGACACCTTTGAAGACGCACACACTCGCTCACTTAACCATGTGATGGCTTGTCTAGACAAGCACTCACCTCTTAATTACATTTCGACAAAGGTATGCATACATTTTACTAATTAAACGCAAGAATAACATGAATTCTCGCATGTGTGGATGTTATCGAATAATAAGTAGGGATAGTAAAATACTGACACGAATTATTTACAGAGGAATCGACAAACTGACAACAGCCGACCTGGGGGTAGATCATTTCAGATTCCCTTAGAAGGTAGGTTAAGGAAAGGCAAACCTACATTTACGACATTTACAGACTTAGAGAAAGCTTTTGGCAATGTTACGTGGAATACACTCTTTGAAATTATGAAGGCAGCAGGGGTAAGATACAGGAGCAAAACAACTCGTACAGAAACCAGGCGGCAATTATCAGATTTGATGGGCATGAAAGGGAAGCAGTGGTTGAGAAGAAAGTGAATCAAGGTCGTCGCCGAATGTAGACGAATAAAATCAGGCGATGCTGAGGGAACCAGAAATGAGTCACTACAAATAGTAGATGAGTTTTACTGTTTGACACTAAAATAACTGATGATGGCCGAAGTATAGAGGATATAAAGTGTAGACTGGCAATAACACGAAAAACGTTTCCGAAGAAGAGAAATTTGTTAACAACAAATATAGAATCAAGCGTAAGGAAGATATTTCGGAGATATTTGTATGCAGGTTAGACAATAAGGCATTAGAAGCTTTCGGAATGGGGTGCTACGGAAGAATGCTGAAGACTTGTGGGGGAGACTGTGTAACTATTGAGGAGGTGCTAAAAGGCATTGGGGAGACAAGAAATTTGTGAACATCTTGACTAAAAGACGGGATCAGTTGATAGGACACATCCTGAGATATCGAGGGATCACCAGTTTAGTACTGTAGGGAAGTGTCCGTGTGGGGGAGAGGGGGAGTAAAAATTGTAGAGGGAGAACCCAAGAGATGAATACAACACGCAGGTTCAGCGCATGTAGGGTGCCGTAGCTACTCGGACATGAAGAGACCTCCACAGAATACATAACAACAACGACAACAACACTGAGTACTTCATCACGGGCTTAGAAAAAATTTGCTCTCGACTATTGTGTATGCTTGATCTCTGGATGCACGAATAGCTTTACTAATGATATCACTGTATCATTTTTTTTAAACATAGCTACCCAACAGCAACGGTTCCACGTAAGAAAATTATAAACAGCCGACCAGTTGCAATGGATAAAGAATTCTTTACCTAGGTTTCGACAAATATAAATTCGTCTTCTTCAGAAGTTGGCAATTTTACATTAGTAAGGACTAATGTATCATCGCCGTTTTTAGTTTAGTTGCAACGGATAAAGAATTCTTTACCTAGGTTTCGACAAATATAAGTTTGTCTTCTTCAGAAGGTGACAATTTTACATTAGTAAGGAATAATGTACCATCGCCGTTTTTAGTCCTTACTAACGTAAAATTGCCACCTTCTGAAGAAGACAAATTTATATTTGTCGAAACCTAGGTAAAGAATTCTTTATCCATTGCAACTGGTCGGCTGTTTATAATTTTGTATCACTGTATGTTGTGGTGTTTCATGTATTTCTTCCGCTGGTGATTTCGTGTCATGGGGACTAGCTCTGTAGTGTGAAAGAAAAATTAGCAATGCATTATCGTTATTGTACTGCTGTGTTAGGTTTGTCATATGAGATCTAAATTTCTTACAGATATTTTAGTGAGTCCGTTTGCTTCTAGGTGAAATGATATGGCTTTAAAATGTGCTATGCCATTTCGTTCACAGAAATATCAAATCTCCTGCGACGAAAATTGTGTGTCGTTATCTTAAACTAATGATTTCAGCAACCTTTCTATTCAGAAAATTCTTGAAAGTTAAATTGTTTTTATAGAAGATATGGCCTACATTTTTATCACACGCGGAAACTCAGAAAGTGCATGCGTGACAATCAGCCAGTAGCATAAAAAAAAGGTCCAGCATAGTCTGTGTGTAAACGTGACCTGGGTTCTAGTCATGGGAGAGTTGACTGGTATTTTTGGCATAAGTGACATTCATCCTGTGACATTTTTATGTCATTATCTGTATGATGTATAGATGGTATTCAGTTAAAGTGTTACGCAACGGATTTTATTTAACTATATTAAAAAAGGGTGGCCCTAGCTCTGAGTCTTTGGTATCGACACTGTCATAATTCAGTAATGAAAGGCATGAAAAAGGATTCACGAACTGTGAAACCAAAAACTTTACCCAAGTGAGCCCCACTTTTATAGAAATATATTCATTGTACACAAACTGATAAGGACATTACGTTGCATTTAATGGAATGAACAACAAAGAACATCTGTTTGAAACATGAAATTAAACTATAATATACACTGACATGTTTGCCAAAGTTATCCGACATGGAAATGGGGTCACTGGAAGTCAACTTTCTAGCACGTAAGAGTAACACAGCTGCGGGTGGATAACTGTGCGCTCGTACCAGAAAGAGAATTGAAATTAAACATGCATCTGCGCCTATCGACCTGGTCATGGTTGAGCCAACGTGAATTTAGTGAAGTGTCGAACATCTTTAACTTCATTCAGTTCTAACCAGCCATTGCCACCAGATAGTCTCACCACTGTTGTTGTGTGTGGATGAGGAGGCTGCGAATGGTACAGATTTAATGCAACTGGAACTCGCCTGCCAGTTCAGGCTGCTTCACCAGCAGCAATATTGCTAAGTGCATGTGTGATCTTCGAATCTCCACGCAGTAGCGTGTCTTCCTCGTCTCTTTGTCATTAAGTAAGTTAGAATGCTCGCTCTGCTCAGCCTATGCGTCTGTAAATCACTCACCAACGAGAAAAAGATTTCTGACCAATGGCGTAATTGTTATCTTACTATTTTTCTCCCACCAGAAACTGTGTAAAAGTCATTCACCAATAGTCTGGCTTTCCATGCGCGCTGTTCAGAAATTCTGGGACCTACAAGTCAATGTCGTCTTTTTTCCACTAGTTAGATTTCTTTTAACGTACAAAAATTCAGACAATGGCTCACGGCCTCCTACTCTATCTGTTTTTAAGAACATCCAACTCATTTCTTTCGCGTCTATCACTGGAAAAAATCTTCCATCCCAAATAGTCTTGGCGTCTGTTAATCCGACCTTCCACTGGGTGATGAAAAGTACAAGACATGAGTCCGAATTGTTTGGCTGCTTTCGGGAGAGGCATGCAGATTGCGATCTGTTGTAGTGGGTACACTTTCCACTTCTCAGAACTCTGTGGACAAAGTACAGCGCCCTCAGCAGAAAGAACTTTGTTGGAGGGGCCTAACCCTAAAACGGTCATTTATTTGCAGGGATGAGCCCCACAGATCACCGTTTTTAGCATGTGTTTCATTGTAGCATTGTTCACTGTTTTCTAAAGCATGAGGAAAATTTTGCTACGGATGCTAGAAAGACGGTGAGCCAAAACAATGTGGGTCACCAGCGTGCCTGCCACGTGTAGCTGTGGACAGCACCTCATCCCACCAGTGGCTCCTGGTCCCCAGAGAGTGACATAGCAGGGCATCTCTGCTCGCAGCCCCTGGTCTGTCTAACCGCTGGCTTTCCAAAACCTCAGCTGATACAGAGGAAAAATCTCCCATTACATGCATAGATACCCTTTCATAATATAGAGAAGAACATAAAAAGATATTATGGTTGGTCTAAACATAACTATAATTGATGAATAATTGGATTTGTTTATTAAAATGAGAAATATCAGTCAGGATAAAGCTTGACGCTTCTCCTCACAACCAACCCAAAATGAAAATTTTTTTGGCTGTGCTGTTACAATAGCGATTATAGTGCGACAACAACAATCAAAAAGTTTTCTCTCCCTTTCATTCATTTTGTTTTGTTTGGCATGTGGGTATACCATACTATCAGTTGAAATAGGATCTATTAGGATATGCGAACAGGGTTAATTTGCCGATCTATAAAGCCTAGAAATCTTATTGGAACCACACAAATTCATTCGCTCACCTTGCTGGTAGTGTCACTGAAGGCTTTTATTCTATGTATTGTTTTTCTCCACAATGTTATAACAAATTTATTTCATGAATACAACCAGCCTGAACAACTCATTGATCCAGAGTTCAAAAAAGTGTGTATTATAAGTTAGTTTGCCTCCATTCTTTCTCTGAAATATTTTGCAAGTCTTTTAATATATATATCTCTCACACTCATTCACTTATTCTATTGATGTTTCCCTTGCCTTAGTTATACATTGCACTCATCGATAAAACTTGAATCCACTCACCTGCCTACACTAATAATAAATCAGTATAGATCAGTAAAACCGTCGTGTTCATCTGTCTTTGAAAACGCTGAACTCCAAAACTACTTGACGAATTTTCACGAGGTTTTGGCAAGTAAATTGAACGTGTTCTGGAGCACGGTACAGCCTATAGCTTATCAAAATCTGACCACGGGAGAAGATACTTTGATTTGAAGTTGTCGTAAAACTTTATTTTCTTACTGTGTGCCTGTTGGAACATGTGGATCTCCAAAACTACTAGATGATTTCTCACAGAATTTCTGCAAGTAACTTGAGTATAGCTTCAGGCACCGTACAGGCTTTATTGCATAAAAATCTGATCATGGAAGCAAATTAATTCATACACGTTGCGAAATGTGTTCCACATCTCCCATTAAACCACTGCACCCATTTCAACCAAACACACATCATTTACAACATGAAAAGAATCGATGCGGGTGTAAGAACCTCGCCTTTGATAGCAAAGGGGTGGGGATAGAGTGAAAAAGAAGTGCAGAGCATGATACACGAATATCCGGATTTTATTCATCCAATATTTGAGAACGAAAGCACAAAGTGACTTGCAACTAACTTTACACATGATTTCATATCGTCACGAAACTTTTTCTCGCTGACATCTCACAAAAATGATGAAAGGAAAAACCCTTACCGATTACTACATTTTCGCTGTTCATTTTTGCATTAGACATGACGTTTTAATTTATTACTTCTTTGCTACTAACTGCATTCATGAAACGTTTTGCAAACAGTGTTCGCATGTACCACTGAATGTACCTGCAAAATTTTACTGTTTTACGACGCATAGTTCATGATATATGATGTCATAAACACTGAGATGCGTGAAAAAAAGCACGTTTTACATGACATTTGAATTTATTATCACTAACCCGCTATACCTATTTTGATGAAATTGCTTGAACCATGACGGAAGGCATGGCTTACTTTAGAAAGTGTGTAGTACAAGATACTTGTTTATTTGAAAAACATTTACTCTTTGCTTCTTGAACGTCACATTTGTAAAAATGCTTTTACTGGTTGATGTGTGTTACATGATACAATTCAGGGGAATAAGTAGAATGCTTTACAGTCTCCAATTGTTTAATCTATACTTTCACACTATTTCACACGATCCTGCCCATGCTTCTTTGTATGCACGGTGAGAGGAGAGCAGTGAACACATAATGAGCTACGCTTATCCAAACAGGCAGACACGTGAGGGCATCAGATGTTATTTCACATACAGTAGCATACTTAATTATCATCACTCATCATGTGAGCACAGTCATGGGTAATGATTACATGCAATGTTGAGCACTCATCACATGCAAACAGGCATACATCTAGTCACCTGTCACTGAACACATACATTCATTCCTAACATTAGACACAAAAATTCACATTTGATTTTAGTAATTGCAGTAATCAGGTTACCTTCCATTAGGAACGTGGGTGCACTCAACGACTCTTTTCGCAGGTTCTATTTGGCATATCCAGATTTCGGTTAGTGTCTAGCTATTATCAATGCACTATTTTCTAGTCTCAATGCATGTAAGTTCTTTGTCATTCGGGCGTCATTCACAGTTCTTTGAATACTACTGGATTTTCCAAATGAAACCTAAAACCTGCAAAAAGAACGACTGATTGCTGCGCTCTATAATTTATAAATAGCAATAATACATGTATGGGCGTAACATCTGTATTCAAATGAAGAACTAATGACGGTACTTTACAGAGAAAGAGAAAAAACATGGCAACCAACATGATGAGGTACCCCATTAAGACAAGACTGAAAGCTTCATTGCTACAAAAAGTCATAAAATACAGTCAATGACCCAAAAATATCACAAAAGAATTAACTAACATTGTGTGAAAAAGGTTGTATATGTAATATTTGTTAATGTGTGAACATAAAACTGTCTCTGGTGATACCAAGCAATTATCTAACTATAAAGTGTAAAGATACATGTAGAACTTTCCTTTTTAAAATGAAATAATAGAATAAGGTTAAAAATTGGTTGTTAGTGAAAGAGTGCAGTCTATGAGTGTGTGATATAAAGTGGTACAGTTACACATATACACTCCTGGAAATTGAAATAAGAACACCGTGAATTCATTGTCCCAGGAAGGGGAAACTTTATTGACACATTCCTAGGGTCAGATACATCACATGATCACACTGACACAGGCACAGAGACACAGGCAACAGAGCATGCACAATGTCGGCACTAGTACAGTGTATATCCACCTTTCGCAGCAATGCAGGCTGCTATTCTCCCATGGAGACGATCGTAGAGATGCTGGATGTAGTCCAGTGGAACGGCTTGCCATGCCATTTCCACCTGGCGCCTCAGTTGGACCAGCGTTCGTGCTGGACGTGCAGACCGCGTGAGACGACGCTTCATCCAGTCCCAAACATGCTCAATGGGGGACAGATCCGGAGATCTTGCTGGCCAGGGTAGTTGACTTACACCTTCTAGAGCACGTTGGGTGGCACGGGATACATGCGGACGTGCATTGTCCTGTTGGAACAACAAGTTCCCTTGCCGGTCTAGGAATGGTAGAACGATGGGTTCGATGACGGTTTGGATGTACCGTGCACTATTCAGTGTCCCCTCGACGATCACCAGTGGTGTACGGCCAGTGTAGGAGATCGCTCCCCACACCATGATGCCGGGTGTTGGGCCTGTGTGCCTCGGTCGTATGCAGTCCTGATTGTGGCGCTCACCTGCACGGTGCCAAACACGCATACGACCATCATTGGCACCAAGGCAGAAGCGACTCTCATCGCTGAAGACGACACGTCTCCATTCGTCCCTCCATTCACGCCTGTCGCGACACCACTGGAGGCGGGCTGCACGATGTTGGGGCGTGAGCGGAAGACGGCCTAACGGTGTGCGGGACCGTAGCCCAGCTTCATGGAGACGGTTGCGAATGGTCCTCGCCGATACCCCAGGAGCAACAGTGTCCCTAATTTGCTGGGAAGTGGCGGTGCGGTCCCCTACGGCACTGCGTAGGATCCTACGGTCTTGGCGTGCATCCGCGCGTCGCTGCGGTCCGGTCCCAGGTCGACGGGCACGTGCACCTTCCGCCGACCACTGGCGACAACATCGATGTACTGTGGAGACCTCACGCCCCACGTGTTGAGCAATTCGGCGGTACGTCCACCCGGCCTCCCGCATGCCCACTATACGCCCTCGCTCAAAGTCCGTCAACTGCACATACGGTTCACGTCCACGCTGTCGCGGCATGCTACCAGTGTTAAAGACTGCGATGGAGCTCCGTATGCCACGGCAAACTGGCTGACACTGACGGCGGCGGTGCACAAATGTTGCGCAGGTAGCGCCATTCGACGGCCAATACCGCGGTTCCTGGTGTGTCCGCTGTGCCGTGCGTGTGATCATTGCTTGTACAGCCCTCTCGCAGTGTCCGGAGCAAGCATGGTGGGTCTGACACACCGGTGTCAATGTGTTCTTTTTTCCATTTCCAGGAGTGTACATACAAAGATTTAACAAAAATAATAAAAATGATATGTTTGTTTTTTGTCCTTCATAGATATAGCCTCTGGAATGTATTTGAAATAACAATGCTCTATTAGACAAAAATAAAAACCCAATTTCATTTGAGAACTGTGTCACATCCATGCGAGAAAAATATGCAGACATTGCCATACGAATATTGGAGAAAGATGTAGTTTAGTTGAAGGGAAGTTGACTGTGGAAGTTATATGTGTAGCAATAGGCAAGCTCATCAGTATATTCTTTCATTAGGCAGGCCACATCCGCTCTCAGGACGAACTATTCAGACAAGGTCGTCCTTACTGTATTTCGATGAGGCATTGTGGTTAGTGTCAAGGTGTCGACAAGACACCAGGTCTTTCTCTCAAGATTTATGCGTTCCATCTGCGTCTCCTCATTACTCAGGAAGAAAGCAAATGTTTATTCGTATCGAATCTACAAGGTATAGTGTTCCACACACAGATACTGGAATTTCAAGGTGTGTTTCTCGGTTGACCACAGGGAGATGCAAAAGTTAGTAAAGAGAGAGCAAAAGAAGGAATTATTCATCGAGTAGCGTGAGGTACTTCTCTTGAAGAAGAAGAAAATTGTTTTCCAGCAAAGTACTGCTAAGGATGACAGACTGGCCAACCCCATCTCTGCCATTGCTCTTCTGTCATTGCGGACGATTTCCTCCTGTTTCTCTCTGAAAGCAAACAGCAATTGTAACTCTGGCAGATTTATTAAATCTGATTCCTCGCATGTTCTTCTTACGTATGTTCTGCAATTTCAGGGCTGCTAATCATTAGCTGTACAGTGGGTCCACATAGACAAATTTCAATCTGTTCTAGCAAAAGGAAAATCCTCTCTTCCATGTTGTCAATGCACCTCTCTACCGCTTCGATACACTTTTCATGCTCTTCTTGTCGACCTTATATCATTCCAGAAGGAAGGCTCAGGTCGATTTGCACTTCGCATATAGTGGCTTTTGCTCTGCCAGAATATGAAATAATTAATTTGATATTTTGTGAAGGAGTCAGGAAATATTGCTTTTAATGTTGATCGTTATCGTATTTTTTAAAGTTGAATTTTTTGCATCAAGAAATAGATAAATTGGGAAAATTAAACTAAATAGCTATTGCAAATAACTAACCCACGTTTTTTTCCAATGGTATTGCTGTATAGCTAACACCGGTTCCCATCAGATCAACGAAGTTAAGCACTATCGGGCTGGGCTAGCACTTGGATCGGTGACCATTCGGTCAGCCGAGCGCTGTTGGCAAGCGGGGTGCATTCAGCCCTTGTGAGGCAAGCTGAGGAGCTACTTGATTGAGGAGTAGCGGCTCCGGTCTCGTGAATTGACATACGGCCGGGAGAGCGGTGTGCTGACCACACGCGCCTCCGCATCTGCATCCAGCGTCACCAGGGGCTGAGGATGAAGCGGTGGCTGATCGGTACCGTTGGGCCTCCATGGCCTATTTGGGCGGAGTTCAGTTTAGTCTCTCTTTTCAGCTTCAATGTATGTGCAATGGATTCTTCATTTGTCGTGTTATTCAGAAATGCCACCGGGACTGCAAAAAGTTTTGGAGAGTCTATATGTGTGAAAAGTGGGGTTATTGTGTAGTGAATGTGGTAATTGCAATAGGTTTTACCAAAAAATTTTTGTTCAGGTTAAATAATCGAATACAAATTAGGAGCCTCTCCAGGTTAGAGTATTACCAAGAAATAATCTGGAATGTTGTCGACATAACACGATAGGGAAGAGATTGAAATGGAAGGTGAGCAGATGATGTTTCCAAAGTAGCAGTTAGCTCCCAGTGAGAAAGAATTAGAGACAGAGCTAGCAGATTGGGTGGGAAAATTCGGTGTGAGGGGCAATATTAATGAAGAGGACATGTTAACATCATGAGATATAAATACAATCTATGAAGTAGAGGATAACATTAAGATGAATGCCACATCTCTTATAAGTGCTCAGTTGAGTTCGCCAACACCATCCACGAATAGACCATCTGACTCAAAGGCTGCAAACACCGAGATCACTGAATTTCTATATAAAAAATCTCTGAAAAAATGAATGATATAATGAAATAAACAAAAGATACAATCAAAACATTTGCAGACTTGTCGAAATTAGTAACATGGGTAGATGAAATAGCAACGAAATTAGAACAGATTCATAAATTGCAGCAAAATTATTCTCCAATCAGCTGGCTTTTCACCTGCGCTGTTCCGAGGTTTTGGACTTGCGAGCTTACACCATTATCTCGCTTCTTTTTTAAACCAATGCATAGTCTTTTACACAGAAAAATCAGATATTGGTCCCGGCCTCCCAGTCTAGCTGTTTTTATAGAACACACGACCCATTTCTTTCTTGTTTGTCGGTGGAGAAAAAGTCTTCCATCTCCAAGGGTTGTGGCGTCTGTTTGTCACAATGCGCTTTCACTAGGTGGTCAAAGAAAATTATTTTGCGTTTGGAAGAGGTAGGTGGATTGCGATCTTTCATGTGGCTTTCCCACCCACCTGCCACTGGACGGGGCTCACTGTCCCTGCAGGAAGCACTTGGACGGAAGGCCTTAGCTGTAAAACGACCATTGATTTGCTGAAGCGAGTCTCTACAGATCGCCGTTTTTAGTGTACTTATGTTCTCTCGATTGTGAACTGTTTTCTAAAGGATGAGGAGAAAGTTTGCTACAAGTGCCAGAGTGATGTCTAGCCCAAAAAACATGGGCCGCAGTGTAGCTGCCATATCTGGCCGAGTCAACACCTCATTCCCCCGTCGGCCCCTAGAGTGACACAGCAGGGCATCTCAACATGCATTCCCTGGTCTGTTTCATCACTTGCTTTGCAAAACATCAGCCCACACAGGCGAAAAATCTACCATTACATGCACAGAAACACAATTAGAATGTAGGGAAGAAGATTAAAAGATAGCATGGTGTTTACAATCGCTGCTGTTATTCACGTAACGTGAATTAAAAAAGCTGATGTGTCCAAACATAAGTCAGTGATAAATTGGATCATACTGAAATGTGAAACTGAAAACCATTTCATAATCATAGTTCGATAAAAGGCTGGTCACTGCAGACAGTGTTGAGTCGTTCTGGACAGAACATTGGTTCAAATGGTTCAAATGGCTCTGAGCACTATGGGACTTAACTTCTGTGGTCATCAGTCCCCTAGAACTTAGAACTACTTAAACCTAACTAACCTCAGGACATCACACACATCCATGCCCGAGACAGGATTCGAACCTGTGACCGTAGCGGTCACGCGGTTCCAGACTGAAGCGCCTTTAACCGCACGGCCACACCGGCCGGCAGGACAGAACATTGTTAATGGGTCCAAATAAGACCAACAGTGGATTGTGATCTGTAGGTAGAATGAACTTTTGGCTGCAAATTGGTTGCAAGGTTGGTTCGCTGCTTCAGATGAAGGAACCAATGGTGTCAAGCGAGAGCTCATTGGAGGCGGGATGGAGGTCTGTTCTGTTTTCTGATGAAAGCTGGTTCTGACTCGGTGCCAGTGATGACCGCGTGTTGGTTAAAAGGAGGCCAATTGAGGCCCTGCAACCAACTTGTCTGCATTCTAGACAGACTGCCCTACACCTGGAGTTATGGTCTGGGATGCGATTTCGTATGAAGAGGAGCAACCTTATGACTATCCCGCGCACACTAACTGAAAATTTATTCGTCAGTCCGGTGATTTGACCCGTTGTGCTGCCATTCATGAACAGCATTTGAGGGAGTGCTTTCCAACAGGATAACTCTCGCCCACATACCACTGTTGTAACCCAACATGCTCTACAGAGTGTCGGCGTGTTGCCTTGGCCAGCTCGGTAACCAGACCTGTCTCCAATCGATCACATACGCCACATCATCTGACGACAACTCCAGTGCCATCCACAAACAGCATTAACCGTCCCTGTATTGACCGACTAAATGCACTAGACACGGAACTCCATGCCACAACTGGCACCCGGCACCTGTACGACACAATGCATGCACGTTTGCTAGCTTGTATTCAACATTCTGGCTGTTACACCGGCTATTAACGTACATTCATATGTGTAATGCCTTACTTCATTACATTAACCTCTGATCTTACAAAGTTAACCAGTTAAATATGTTATCTAGGCAAATGTATTCCTAAAATATCATTACATTTTTTGGTGTTGCGATTTTTTTTCTCTGTCAATGTATGTACCTGTCACGTGAACGCCTGAAGACTTTTTGCTGTCATTACTGAGGTGGTTCTTCCCTTGCTACCCGCTACAGTCGTTCGATACAGTACGGCACTCCAGCATGCGTCTACCTTCAACTTTTTTTCTTACTTGTAAAAACTGTTATCGTGTTTGTGAATGTCTGTGATTTCCCTGAACAAACGGGCATGGTACGTCCATATCAGTGAATTTTATTACATGGTTAGTCTCACTCATCGCGGGCACTGCCACGATCGAGTCCTTATCGTGTGCCAAACTTCTGTACTGCCTGTGTCCGGTAATGCTATGATGGATCGTCCAGTCATTCCCGCATAGACTTTTCCACATGTGTAGCGTATGCGATACGTTCCCGACGTTAGGATTTGGTTCCTTTTGCCTTCACCGGTCGGAAGCACGCTCTGATCTCGGTCAGTGTCGTAATATTCTTTACGTCGTGTCTGCGTAATATACGTCCAACTCGGTCCGCTATACTGCTGATGTATGATAGAAAGCCCTTACCTGACATTTCTTCTTCCGACGTGTCACTTCGCCGGATGTTATCTTTCATGACACCTCTTATGCGACTAGTGAGTATCAATTGCTTCCACGTGTAGCATCTTGCTTTCGAGGTGCTACGACTGTTATACACACTTCAAAAAATGTTTTTCATCACCTCGTTTCCGATCGTTCCGGAACCTGTACAGAAAAATGGAATAGAGAACAACATAAACATCAAAATATCCACGGGTGTACTGCCGGTCTATAGTGTCCAACGGGCACAATATTTCGGCGATCATACATTTTATTTTGATTTGATTATCAAATACGCCGGGAGAAACTCAAGAATCACAACATAAACATCATTTCCACCCTTTTTATTGCTTATGAACACCACAAATTGCATACAGCGAGACCTTCAGAGGCGGTGCTACAGATTGCTGCACACACTGGTACCTCTAATACCCAGTAGCACGACCTCTTGCATTGATGCATGCCTGTATTCGTCGTGGCATATTATCCACAAGTTCATCAAGGCACTGTTCGTCCAGATTGTCCCACTCCTCAACGGCGATTCGGCCATAAAAAGCCGTTTTCAATCCATCCCAGGCATACTCAATAGGGCTCATGTCGGGAGAACATGCTGGCCACTCTAGTCGAGCGATGTCTTTATCCTGTTGGAAGTCATTCACAAGATCTGCATGATGGGGGCGCGAATTGTCGTCCATGAAGACGAATGCCTCACCAATATGCTGCCGATATGGTTGCACTATCGTTCGGAGAATGGCGTTCACGTATCGTACAGTCGTTACGGCGCCTTCCATGACCACCAGTGGCGTACATCGGCCCCACATAATGCCACCCCAAAACTACAGAGAACTCCCATCTTGCTGCACTCAGCCTGACCAGGTTGCCTCCAAACACGTCTCCGACGATTGTCTGGTTGAAGGCATATGCGACATTCATCGGTGAAGAGAATATGATGCCAATCCTGAGCGGTCCGTTGTTGGGCCCATCTGTACTGCGCTGCATGGTGTCGTGGTTGCAAAGATCGACCTCGCCATGGACGTCGGGAGTGAAGTTGTGCATCATGCAGCCTGTTGTGCACAGTTTGAGTCGTAACACGACGTCCTGTGGCTGAACGAAAAGCATTATTGAACATGGTGGCGTTGCTGTAAGGGTTCCTCCGAGCCTTAATCCGTAGGTAGCAGTCATCCACAGCAGTAAATAGCTCTTGGGTGGCCCGAGCGAGGCTTATCATCGACAGTTCCTGTCTCTCAGCATCTCTTCCATGTCCGAACAACATCGCTTTGGTTCACTTCAAGACACCTGGACACTTGCCCTGTTGAGAGCCCTTACTGGCACAAAGTAACAATGGGGATGAGATCGAACCGCGGTATTGACAGTCTAGGCATGCTTGAACTACAGACAACACGAGCCGTTTACTTCCTTCCTGGTGGAATATCTGGAACTGATCGGTTGTCGGACCCCTCCGTCTAATAGGCGCTGCCCATGCATGGTTGGTTACATCTTTGGGCGGTTTAGTAACATCTCTGAACAGTCAAAGGAACTGTGTCTGTGATGCAATATCCACTGTCAACGTCTAGCTTCAGGAGTTCTGGGAACTGGTGTGATGCAAAACTTTTTTTGATGCGTGTATTTGTCTTTCACACATTACAAGAGTGTTAATCATATGTCTTTCTTGGCTCGGATGTTATTTGTGGGGGTATGGGTCCGTATGAGTCGGTTTTCGGTACACACTGTGGGCCATGTTCTCACCATTCGTTGTAACCAGCATATCCAGAAAGGGTAGGCGGTGATGTCTTTCTAACTCCATGGTAAACTTAATGTTGTCTTGGAGTCTGTTCAATGACTTAAGAGGTCACCGATGTATTCCTCGCCAGATGTCCAGGAGATGTAGATGTCGTCGACGTATTTGTACCTGTGCCAAACCTTAGATTGACAAGGTGCCAAGTGCAGCGCCTGTCTTTCGAAATACTACAAAAAGAAATTGACAAATGCTGGACTAATTCAGCTACCTGTGGCAACTCCTTGCAGCTGCTCGTAAACAACGCCATTCCACGTATGTGAGTTAGTAGCTTCTATCGCCTTCTACGTATTACAATAACAGAAATTCTTATGTGGAATAGGAATTGCAAAGGAATTGCAAAGAAGTAACTTTTTCAGTTTGATTCAGATGTTACTTTTCTATGTGTCAGACAATTTATATCATGACGTAAAAAATTTTAATTGTGGAATTGTGAACCTCTTTTTGTGCTGAAGACAATCTTAATAAGGCATAATGAATCTTATTTTTGCATCTGGTGCTATTATTGCATACATTATTGTTCCATTTCAACTGCAATTGATTATTTACCACAAACGTCACCAAGGACTAAACATACTGTGAAACAGTAATCAGAATACGTAACTCCTTAAACGGATGTCTACAAAGTTATCGTGGGTGGGCACAACATATTATTCCTATGGTTCGTTTTTGAGCAATGAATACATTCTTTTTTAAAGATGAGTTACCCCTAGAGCATTATTCAATATAACATTATTGAATGAAAATATGTCATCTTACTGATTTGTCTCTCCTCATCACTTGCAATGATTCTAAACACAAATGTGCCTAAACTAAGGATTCAGGAGATCCCAAATGTGCTTTTCCCAGTTTAAATACTGATCAATATGGACACCTAACAGTTTTGATGTTTACACTCTATGTATTATTTCCTCACCATATGTTACACGTATCATTCGTGTAGTAACCTTAGATGTGGAGAACTTAATATGTTGTATCTTTTTTTTAAACTGAGGGTTAGACCGTTCGCAGAAAACAAGTCAGCGACACTTTTAAGAACATTGATTATCATTTCTTCTGTTTCTGTATGTATGGTTCATCTAAAGAAAGAGAACTGGTTCTGCTTGTTGTATATTATATAGAAGATCGTTTACATATGTGAGGAACAATAGTGGTTTGGGAACACCATACGGGATTTGTCTCTGTGAGGATTATGTCCCCGGACTATATTTGTTGAATTACTAAGCACAAATTTCTGCATTGTTTTTGTTAGATATGACAGTATTCCATTATCTAGGAGAATGCTGTGATTGAGACAAATGCTTCAGGAAAATGCTTTAGACGTCGCAGAAAATACCAACCGGCATTATTTTATTGTTTAATGCTTGTAAACGTTTGTGAGTGAACATATAAATGGCATTCTCAGTGTAGTAACTCTTGTGAAATTCGAATTGTGATTTGCTGAGAATATTGTTGTTTATGGAACGGATATTCTCCACAGAGTCACTGAGCGGCACTTTGGCAAACAAAAACATCAGAGCTGACCAAAATGTCGTGTTATTCGTAGTATTAGTTTACTCAAATTCTCAATTAAATATCTGGATTTTTTATGTTTGTGTCGGTCTTCCCCACATGCTGCTGAAGCAGAGATGCTAAGTGTTTTACCAGTTTGAGTCGATGAACCAGCAGCACTTACAGTTGTTAATGGTACATCCTCTTCACGGATTTTTGGTGATGTATGCAGCTGAGGTGATAGGGCTTCTGTGCTGCGTAGGTGTCTCTGTACGTTCGCTGAAAGAGAAGACGCCTTGATTAACCGAAGATTGTGATCTGAACATACGTCACAGGCTAGGTCCGTCGTCGTAATGAAAGCTAAGCGCGGATCCGGCGCAGCGGATCACATGCAATATGAATCGATTAATCGAGAGATGTGAGACAAGACCACCTTGTTGGATCACAGACTCGACGCTGCGGACTTCCCCACAGCCAGTGTGCGGTCATCCCACTCGCTTGGGAGCAAAACATCCGGGGAATAACCTGCCAGGACTCGACGAGCGGGTGTAATACGGCGCTCTCGCAGACATTCGACGTGGTTGCGCGGCCTTGGTGGTTTCTTCCACGTGTCGTCTGTGCAGTCACTTTGGCTATGCATAACCCCGCATGCCATGAATTTATGTCCATGCCATTTTCAACATTTCATCTGTGTGGTATGTATTATTGATTTATCGACGCCAGTAGCCTGTATTATGTTGGTATTTGGTACACGATCCCGCCTAGAACTGTCCATCTTTAGTGCAAGCAACTTGTTTCTCTGACCCTTGTTTACTACCCATATTTCTGCTGCGTACGTAGCGGTGTTTTCAGAAACGGAACGACGTGACCGGTTTGGTCTTTTGTGTTATTTTGTTATTCCAAAGGAGCGAGTTCAGTTGTCGTAACGCCCTCTCGCCCTGCGTTATTGTATTGTTTATGTATTCTTCACTTTTTCTGTTTGATACCCGCCAGATACTTAAGACTTACAATACCTGGTCTAACCGGCTCCAACCTCCAGATCCCACAAGGTATTGTTTCCAACGTTCTGATATTCGGCACTTGTCAGCTAATTGTGAAGTTTCATCATCGATATTCCTCTTTTAACTTTCGAAGCATCTACTCATCGTCATCATCATCATCATCATCATCCTGTTATGACGACCTCGTCATCAGCGAGGAGATGGTGTATAAAAGATTTCGTCGTACACGGTGACTCCCATGGGTTCACAGCTTCCTCCTCCAAGCCTGAAGTGTTTCCTCCACACAGTTTTTAAATAGCATCGGTGCTATAGCATAGCCACTGCGTAGCCCTTTTGTAGCAGGAAATTCCGATGACTTTGAGTTTCCTACTTTGACAACACTCACACAGTACACATAGAACTGTTTATCTGTTTTCATGTACGTAGTTGACACTCCACTGTTCCTCATACTTGTCCACCTATTGTTTTCTGGCACCGTATCATAAGCCTTCAGCAAATCTACAAAGACTAAGTGGTTCTCTGTCCATTTGGCAGTTCTCTTCTCTATTAGATTCCGTAATGTGAACACTCCAACAATACATGAACGCCTTGGTCTAAAACCAGTCTGTGCTTCAGATATTACAGCATCCATCTCTTTTATTTCTTTTAAGATTCTCCCGTATAACCGTGCTAGTGATGTCATCACACTTAAGTCTATGCCCCGATTATTTATACCGTCTTGTTTATTCTCCTTCTTATAGACTGAAGAAATAACGTACTTTTCCGATTCATTGGGTATCTCGTCCCCTTCCAAATGGCTCTGAGCACTATGGGACTTAAAATCTGAGGTCATCAGTCCCCTAGAACTTAGAACTACTGTTGTGTACATAGTTCCACGTAGTCAGCGCGTACACATCTTTCCCACTAGAGCGCACCCCGCTAAGCACAACAGCGCAGGCGCAGAGCTCGTCCGTCTCCGCTCTACAAGATGGCGCTGCCATAGAGACGGACCAAATTCTGCTTCTGCCGATCCGCGTATTAATATGTAACGCAGACAATGAGATTGCTGCTAACGTAGAACCTTTTCTCCTCGCGGATCACACTCGCGCAGTGATACCTGAACGCGCGAGGTATTATAACGAGTGTACAGATCTCCGATTAGTCAGTCTGCACCAGTCTGCACCAGTGTGCATTTGTCTGTACCAGTCTATAGTCAAGTTTCAGTCTGTGCCTAATAAGATTATCATATTCCTGTACATAGCCATGAAGAGAAATGTATAGACACTTTGTCAAGTATCAGAGATATGTGAGAATAAGATTAACATACCAAGACCAAAGGAACTTCAGATTGTCAATTGTAAACAGCATCCAGAACCAAGTTACGTATTACCTATGATTTTTATTATTTTAATAAATGTGTGTGAAAATTAATCAAGTTCTGTTTAAAGTTGGTCACCGTCAATCTGCCACTCTAAGCGTGCAAGTGTCATTTCTATCGTCTGACCTAACGGCAGAAGATAAACACGCCACGATAAGACCACGAGACATATTGCTGACACTCGCCTACTTCGCTAGAGCGAGAAGTCAAATAATCTGATGGTGTGTGTACCGAAGGTCTTACAGTACGTACACCACAACTACATAAACCTAACTAACCTAAGGACATAACACACATCCGTGCCCGAGGCGGGATTCGAACCTGGGACCGTAGCGGTCGCGCAGTTCCAGAGTGAAGCGCCTAGAAACGCTCGGCCACTCCGGCCGGCTCCCTTTCCAAACTCAGTAACTGGGCCAAGACATCATAAAAAATCGTCGGAGATGCCTTGATTAATTCCGTGTTTATTTCAACCGGACCCGGTCATTTCCCAGTTCATATGTTTTTTAACTTTATAAACTTTTTGCAAGGTTATCTGTCGTGTACACGATTATTCGTTTTCTTCTGTCAAATATGACATTCGTTATATGACCAGCTTTCTCTTCTCCGTGAACAGCGTTTGGCAATACTTTACCCACTTCTCCATGCTTATTACAGCAGCACTATCGCTATCTTTATTTTCCAATCACATCGTCCTCAATACCTTCCACGCTCTGCTTGCTCTTGTACTTCTCCCCCTTTCTGCCACGCCTCATTTTCAGCTTTAGTAACGATCTTACGTGCTTCTTTCCGTTTAATTCTAATGTTTTACGATCTTCAGCAAGCTGAATGCTGAATTTATTGTACGCCACCTTCCTCATCTTCACCAATTTATCTACTTCCTCATTGCATCATGCATTCCTCCACTTTCGCCCAATTATGTTTTTACCTTCAGAGCTTCAAAGGCCGCCTCATGAATAATTGCTTTAACTCATTCCTTCTTATACTCTGCAGTATCATCTTTGATATGTGATGCCTTGGCTACCATGAGATGCTTTAAAGTATGACATTGGGCATAAGTGAATATTGCAGGCCTTAGGTATTTTCAAATGTCCAAAGTATTCATATAATTGAGGCGATTAAAAATTTTCCATTCGAAGGTCATACAGTCCAGAATAGGTGTGTCAATCAGACAAAACCGATGTAGGCATTAAGGAAATCATCCCACCAATGCACCAGATTGAAGATACTCTTATGGTAGCACAGGAGTTCTGCCCGTCCTGTTGAATGACGAAGACCGTAACTGCCTGCTGCAGATGATCGTCCGACACGAGTTGTCGTCACTTCAAGGCCTTTTTTAGGGGGCCACAGGCGCGATAATCGCATGGGTAGAGATCAGGACTTTATGGCGGTTGCTCGATAGTCTCCCAATCGAGTTCGCATAACTTCTGCGTTAAGACATTTACGTATGGGGACGTGCATTATCATGAAGCAGCAGCAGCCATTATCGCTTTAAATGCACACCTTAATTTCTCCAGCGTTGGCCAGCACCGTTCCCCAGTGATGGAGGCACCAGGTTACTTGAAGTCAGTAAGCCTTGGGCCCCGGTAATCAAAAAACAGGATGAGCGTCACCTTTCCAGCAGGCGGCTGGCTCTTCAATTCTTGGGGCCAGGGGACGATGGATATCTACATCTACATCTACATCCATACTCCGCAAGCCACCTGACGGTGTGTGGCGGAGGGTACCTTGAGGACCTCTATCGGTTCTCCCTTCTATTCCAGTCTCGTATTGTTCGTGGAAAGAAGAATTGTCGGTATGCTTCTGTGTGGGCTATTCTCTCTGATTTTATCCTCATGGTCTCTTCGCGGGATATACGTAGGAGGGAGCAATATACTGCTTGACTCTTCGGTGAAGGTATGTTCCCGAAACTTTAATAAAAGCCTGTACCGAGCTACTGAGCGTCTCTCATGCAGAGTCTTCCACTAAAGTGTATCTATCATCTCCGTAACGCTTTCGCGACTACTAAATGATCCTCTAACGAAGCACGCTGCTCTCCGTTGGATCTTCTCTGTCTCTTCTATCAACCCTATCTGGTACGGATCCCACACCCGTGAGCAGTATTCAAGCAGTGGGCGAACAAGTGTACTGTAACCTACTTCCTTTGTTTTTGGATTGCATTTCCTTAGGATTCTTCCAATGAATCTCAGTCTGGCATCTGCTTTGCCGGCGATTAATTTTATTTGGTCGTTCCATTTTAAATCACTCCTAATGCCTACTACCAGATAATTTATGGAATTAACTGCTTCCAGTTGCTGATCTGCTATATTGTAGCTAAATATAAAGGATCTTTCTTTCTATGTATTCGCACCACATTACACTTGTATACATTTAGATTCAATTGCCATTCCCTGCACCGTGCACCAATTCGCTGCAGATCCTCCTCCATTTCAGTACAATTTTCCTTTGTTACAACCGCTAGATATACTACAGCATCATCCGCAAAAAGCCTCAGTGAACTTCACATGTTATCCACAACGTCATTTATATATATTGTGAATAGCAAGGGTCCTACGACACTCCCCTGCGGCACACCTGTAATCCCTCTTACTTCGAAAGACTTCTCTCCATTGAGAAAGACATGCTGCGTTCTGTTATCTAGGAACTCTTCAATCCAATCACACAATTGGTGTGATAGTCCGCGTGCTTTTACTTTGTTCATTAAACGACTGTGGGGAACAGTATCAAACACCTTGCGGAAGTCAAGAAACACGACATCTACCTGGAAACCCGTGCCTATGACCCTCTGAGTCTCGTGGACGAATAGTGCGAGCTGGGTTTCACACGATCGTCTTTTTTTAAACCCATGCTGATTTCTGCAGAGCAGATTTCTGGTCTCCAGAAAAGCCATTATGACACCACTGCAACCGCTTGTTGTTGTCCGTAATTGATAAGGCTAATCTCTCAGATCGAACGGTATCTTATGTCGAGTCGTAACTAGGACGGAAATTGGTGCACCATAAAACAGCGGTGTGTTCGACCCAATACACATTTTTCATACTCCGACGGAGGTCTAATGGTGTTTGTGTTTCGGATGCCAAGAAAAGAATAATAGCACGTTGGTCCCGTCTGGACGCATCTGATAATAACGTCGCCATAGTTCACGTTTCTGCATTTACCGCACGCACGTCGAAAAGACTCGGCCGCCACACTAATCCTGTTCCTACTTGTCAGTGGTTATATACCAGCGTCGGAGTCGGGCTACGTTGCATGTACGCTGAAGCAACGCCCAAAAACGGAAGCTTGTTGATCGTCCCTTATACATGGTGGTTCACTGATCGTGACCGGTCCAAATATCTCACAAAATAAGCATCAAACGAAAAAAACTACTAAGAACGAAACTTGTCTAGCTTGAAGGGGGAAACCAGATGGTGCTATGGTTGGCCCGCTAGATCGCGCTGCCATAGTTTAAACGGATATCAACAAATAGCAACCCCCATTTTTATTACATATTCGTGTAGTACGTAAAGAAATATGAATGTTTTAGTTGGACCACTTTTTTTGCTTTGTGATAGACGGCGCTGTAATAGTCACAAACATATGGCTCACAATTTTAGACGAACAGTTGGTAACAGGTAGGTTTTTCAAATTAAAATAACGTAACTACACGGCGAACGGTCCGGACACTTGGATGATGTCCTCCAGGATACAGAGCAGAATACGTAGCACACGCCACTTGGGCATTTTGATCATAATAGCCATACATCAATACGATATCGACCTTTTCCGCAATTGGTAAACGGTCCATTTTAACACGGGTAATGTATCACCAAGCAAATACCGTCCGCACTGGCGGAATGTTATGTGATACCACGTGCTTATACGTTTGTGACTATTACAGCGCCATCTATCACAAAGCGAAAAAAGTGGTCCAACCAAAACATTCATATTTCTTTACGTAATACACGAATATGTAATAAAAAATGGGGTTCCTATTTTTAAAAACGCAGTTGATAACCGTTTGACCTATGGCAGCACCATCTAGCGGGCCAACCATAGCGCCATCTGGTTTCCCCCTTCAAGCTAGACAAGTTTCGTTCTTTGTAGTTTTTTCGTTTGATGCTTATTTCGTGAGATATTTGGACCGGTCACTAACAATGGACCACCCTATATATGGGAGACACAGAGAACCGTGGGAATTTGTGGATGTGTACATGCCTTATGGGAAAAAAGGTAATATTAAATAGTACAGAACAAACCAGCTACAAGTAAAGTAACAGCGTGAAACAGGTGTAATGGGAATGAAAGAATGGAAAAATTACAAGAATACCTGACAGACAGGGATGAATGTCCTTAGTAAACGCAGAGATATGAATCAGCAAATAAAAGGCTGTTATAGCCTTACTGCTCACTGGTGTTGAATGTTAAGTTAAAGAAGGTGGAAAGATATTTACATTTAACAAGTTAAACAGGAAAATGACCAGTCAGTATCAAACAATCACCTCTTGAGAGGAAACTGTTGAGGATCTCTGGCAAAATATCAGACGTTTTGTTGGCCATGTGCAAGTATATTTGTGCCATGGATGATAATAAGGGGTGAAGGGAACTCAGCATGGTTCAGTAACAAAATTAGGAATTTACTGCAAAAGCTGAGAGATTAACATTGTAGACCCAACAAAACAGAATAAGGACTTTACCTATTTAAAAATTCGTATAAATTTATTGGTTTAGTGTTATTTTGTAGGAAAACACATCAAGTTTTTTTCTTTAAACTAAAGATGTTGTAAGTGGCTTCCGTTGGTTATCCTGCCACATCCCTTCCCAAACCCGCTGTAACATTGCAGGTGTAACTTGCTCAGTGGCGCCGTAATTTCTTGCTCTAAGTTCAGGTAGAGAAGACAGCACAGGAGGCACAAACACGATATCCTTGGTGAATTCCGATTTTAAAAATTCGAGTGGTGTCAGGTACTGGAAACGTGGGGGCCATGCAATTGGCGCATCACGGCCAATCCATTGACCTGGAAAGCGGTCACTGGGAAAATTCCGGACGTCGGCCAGGTGGTGGGGTGGTGCACCATCTTGCATGGCCATCCTCATCGATCTGTGGTATCAAAAATTGTTGTAACATATCCAGGTACACTCCTGTTGATCGTTCTCTCACGGAAAAAAGGGGGCCATACACTTTGTTCTTGCTCATTGCACAAAAAATGTTCAGTTTACGGCTATCACGAACATGTTGCAATGTTTGATGTGGATTTTCACTGCCCCAAATCCTACAGTTATGTGTGTTACCGTTTCCACTTAAGTGAAGAGTCGACTCGTCAGAAAAGATGATTTTGTCCAAGAAATGTTCATTCTCATGTAATCGATTTAACATATCCGCACAGAAGTTCTTGCAAGCAGTTTTATCAGTGTCTTTTATAGCTTGTACGGTCGTCAGTCTGCGCGGTTTCAAATGCAAACGGTTTTCCAACACACGCCAAACAGTCTTATGTGGTATTTTCAGTTCGCGAGATGCACGCTGGGTCGGTAGGGCTGTTGACAAAACATTGTCTCACTCGCTCCACGACGTTGTCAGATGTGCCTGGACGACCTGATGATTTCCCATGTCTTACCGAGCACCCAATTTCTACAAAACATTTACGGCACTCATAAACTGTAGGATCTTTAGCGTACTTGGTACAGAAATTACGCTGAACAGTTGTCGCCGACTTCGATTCTTCAAACCCAAACACACAGCTAGCATGCTCAGGTGCAATGAAGGCAGCCATCTTTAACGCAACTGCCACTAGCGCTCCTTCCGGTGCGATTCGGCATTAGCGAACTATGCGAGACAAAACTTGATATTTTTCCCAACAGTCACCTCTCTAGGTACTATGAATTAAATTATATTAATTTTCAAAGTTGTAAAGTCCTTATTGAAACTAAAAATCAAGAAATGGAACAAATTCATCTGTCTGTATGTTTGTTAATTATGATGGCATCGGAACTAGAGATAGTAAAAAGGAAGGCTGAAACACTAAATTCTCTTCTCATATAGGTGAGACCTCAAATTGCTTCCTACTTTCGACTGTCACAGTGATTCGAAAATTATAGATATACAGAAAGATAGATTAGTGCGCAACTGAAAATCACGTCAAATAGCTCGACAGGGGAAAGGCTATTGGACCTAATGATTTCCCTGTTTGATTCTGTATGAAGTATGAAGAAGAAGTGGTCCTTCTACTAACAACAGCCTGCAGTAGATCGCTGGCCGCTGTGGCCTAGCGGTTCTAGGCGCTTCGGTCCGGAACCACGCGGCTACTATGGTCGCGAGTTCGAATCCTGCCATGGGCAGGGATGTGAGTGATGTCCTTAGGTTATTAGATTTAAATAGTTGTGAGTTTAGAGCACTGATGACCTCAGATGTTAAGTCCCATAGTGCTTAGAGCCATTTTTTTAAACTGAAAACGGCCGAGAGAGAGGAGCAGGGCAATACCCACCAAGGACCTTCAACAGTTTGGTAACCAGCATGGATAACAGGTGCAAAATGTCCATTAGTGCAGCCGCGCGGCGTAGCCGAGTGGTCTGGGGAGCCTTGTCACGGTCTGCGCGGCTGCACCCGTTGGAGATTCGAGTCGTCCCTCGGGCATGGGTGTGTGTGTTGTCCTTAGCGTAAATTAAAGTTAAATTAAGGTACCGATGACCTCAGCAGTTTGGTCCCATAAGACCTTACGACAAATTTCCAAGAACATTTCCATTAGTGCCCGAAGAGGGCATACTCCTTACTGATAGTTCGATATCGACCTTCCTGTTGGGAGTCAGACCTGCGCCAAACGTGAATGTTATTTATGTCTGTTATCCAGCTTTGCTATGTGGTGAAAACAGTACCATTTTTCGTTATAAAGTATATCTATCCTCCTCTGTAACGTTTATTCTCTATTTCATGTCGTTCCTCATTGCCTGTGATTTTTCTCTGTTCCGTAGCACTTGTCAAGCAGTGTACTTGCTGTTATTGGGGTAGCTTTTTAGGTTCAAATGGCTCTGAGCACTATGTGACTTAACTTCTGAGGTCATCAGTCGCCTAGAACTTAGAACTAATTAAACCTAACTAACCTAAGGACATCACACACATCCATGCCCGAGGCAGGTTTTCGAACCTGCGACCGTAGCGGTCGCTCGGCTCCAGACTGTAGCGCTTAGAACCGCACGGCCACTGCGGCCGGCAGCTTTTTAGAACGCAGCAATTGAACTTTTCCTCGTCATAGGGCCCAATAAGTGGAATGAAACACCGACAGAAAATGTTGACAACACAGATAAAGGTACAAGTATCTGTAGCTTACTAATAGAAATTTCAATAATATTAAACACTGAAGCGCCAAAGAAACTGGTATAGGCATGCTTATTCAAACAAAGCGATATGTAAACAGGCAGAACACGGCGCTCGGTCGGCAAGGCCTATGTAAGTGTCTGACGCAGTTGTTAGACCGGTTACTGCTGCTACAGCGGCAGCTTATCAAGATTTAAGTGAGTTTGTACGTGGTGGTATAGTCGACGCACAGCAGATGGGACACAGCATCTCCGAGGTAGCGATGAAGTGGGGATTTTCCCGTTCGACCATTTCACGACTGTACCGCGAATATCAGGAATCCGGTAAAGCATCAAATTTCTGGCATCGCTGCGACCGGAAAAAGATCCTGCGAGAACGGGACCAACGACGACTGAAGAGAATCGTTCAACGTGACAGAAGTGCAATATTTCCGCAAACTGGTGGAGATTTCATTACTGGACCATCAACAAGTGTCAGCGTCCGAACGATTCAACGAAACATCATCGATATGGGATTTAGGAGCCGAAGGCCCACTCGTGTACCCTAGACGACTGCACGACACCAAGTTTTACGGCTCGCCTGAGCCTGTCAACAGCGACATTGGACTGTTGATGACTGGAAACATGTTGCCTTGTCGGACGAGTCTCGTTCCAAATCGTATCGAGTGGATGGACGTGTACGACTATGGAGACAGCCTCATGAATGCATGGGCCTTGCATGTCAGCAGCGGAATGTTCAAGCTGGTGGTGGCTCTGTAATGGTATGGGGTGTGTGCAGCTGGACTGGTACGAGACCCCTGATACTTCTGGATATGACAGGTGGCACTTACGTGAGTATCCTGTCTGATCACCTGCATCCATTCATGTTCATTGTGCTTGGGCAATTCCACCAGGACAATGTGACAACACACGCGTCCAAAATTGCTACAGAGTGGCTCCAAGAACACTCGTCTGAGTTTAAATACTTCTAATGGCCACCAAACTCCCCAGACATGAGGATTACTGAGCATATCTGCGATGCCTTGCAACGTGATGTTCAGAAGAGAGGTCCATCTCTCGTACTGTTACGGATTTGTGGCGAGCCCTGCAGGATTCATGGTGTCAATTCCCTCCAGCACTACTTCAGACATTAGTCGAGTCCATGCCACGTCGCGTTGTGGCATTTATGCGTGCTCGCGGGGGTCCTAAACGATATTAGGCAGGTGTACCAGTTTCTTTGGCTCATCTGTGTACCTAACTTGAGTATGATGATGATGACGTGTGGGAACGTTGTTAACAATCGCAAACTATAAACACTGGCCTGTTTCTGTATTCAGATAACGATGACTAACCTGACTACTGGCCCATCCTATATGGCGGTGCTAGTGGCGACGGTGGGCAAGTCCTGCCACCGTTGATATTTGCACACTGCGACATTCCTGACTCTCGACACTGTCCGAGGCTGTGACGCTGACGGAGTGGAGCCTTGCGTCCGCTTTTCATCTGCGATTGGCGGACGAATGATACTTGAGAACTACTCGTTGGCTATAATTAAAGTGCAGCTACTAATCGTGGTCTGGTGTTGGCTGTAATTATCGTATGGCAGCGAAACTTGGTAGATGCTCTAATGCGTTAATGCGGAACTGATTTACAATGGAAAAATTTAGTCTCAATTTTGGCCACCAGGTGCAAGCCTGGCGCTGTGCATTGTACGACGGTATGAGATCCACTCTGTCATTTGACAATCCATTACGTGAATGAAAGGTATGGCTATAGAGAAGAGAGGCCATGCACTGCGAATGAAACTGTTTTACAGCAGCAATTAAAGTGCTGTATTGAGAGAGTATCGCCGACTGAAAGGGCAGAGGAGAGACCCCATCTCGTTATATGGTTTAAAGAAGAAGATAATGAAATCCTAAAACACGGATGAACTTTGTGTGGCACATGGAAGGCTTTCTATTCCACTGGAAGCTATTGACAGGGTTGCTGTTACTGGAACTGACCACACAGCACGTCCCCCGGATAGCTCTTGCAGTGTTACGAGAATTGTCCATACCATGCTCAATAGTAAACAGTGGATTTATTTTCAAAACCTTTTCTTAAAATATTTACTTTATTTACTAGCGATTCATCAAGAACATTAACACATTTAATCACACTATGTGAGTGTGGATTTTTTTTTAAAAACAGATTTAAAAATTATATTCAGAAAGCACCCTTTAAATATCAAGTTACAATTTTTTTTTTTTTGACAGTATGAGCTTTCGAGCTGAGAAATTTGCCGCTCCCTTTTACATCTACATCTACATTTATACTCCGCAAGCCACCCAACGGTGTGTGGCGGAGGGCACTTTACGCGCCACTGTCATTACCTCCCTTTCCTGTTCCAGTCGCGTATGGTTCGCGGGAAGAACGACTGTCTGAAAGCCTCCGTGCGCGCTCGAATCTCTCTAATTTTACATTCGTGATCTCCTCGGGAGGTATAAGTAGGGGGAAGCAATATATTCGATACCTCATCCAGAAACGCACCCTCTCGAAACCTGGCGAGCAAGCTACACCGCGATGCAGAGCGCCTCTCTTGCAGAGTCTGCCACTTGAGTTTATTAAACATCTCCGTAACGCTATCACGGTTACCAAATAACCCTGTGACGAAACGCGCCGCTCTTCTTTGGATCTTCTCTATCTCCTCCGTCAAACCGATCTGGTACGGATCCCACACTGATGAGCAATACTCAAGTATAGGTCGAACGAGTGTTTTGTAAGCCACCTCCTTTGTTGATGGACTACATTTTCTAAGCACTCTCCCAATGAATCTCAACCTGGTACCCGCCTTACCAACAATTAATTTTATATGATCATTCCACTTCAAATCGTTCCGCACGCATACTCCCAGATATTTTACAGAAGTAACTGCTACCAGTGTTTGTTCCGCTATCATATAATCATACAATAAAACACTGCCGTAGTCACGATCCCTCACAACAACCTCTGAAAGACTACACTGGTGCAAATTTGCAACACACCAGATTACTTGAAACCAAAAATTTTAACAACTCACACAAACACATCAACTATGCACCCCGTAGGAGGGATGGAAATCGTACAAAACACTCACGTTAAAGAAATTACTTGCCACCGAAAGTGCAACTTGTTTTCAAAAGAAAGCTCTTACGGTGGACGGGTGGCAACTTTATATACTAAAATGATTATTTAAATAAAAACTCATGAAATGCTGTCTTACATAAAATGTACCAACATGCTCTACATTACCCATATACCGCCTCTCAAAATGATAGGCAAGATAAAAACATATTTTAGGAATTCGGCTGTTACACTTCAAGCAATAAATTCGTTAACACCGAATCCGACAAACATGACAGAGGTAGCTATTAACGTACGGCAGACCGACAGACAGACGGACAGACAGACACTAAATGCCTAACAAATGCGGACGAGAGACAGATGAGCCAGCTGGGGACGAGAGACTGACCAAGAACACAAGTAGAATTTAACAAGTAAATGAAACAACATATCACGAATCACTTAACTATTACTAAAATGCGATGTCTCGAGAAGACCTGGCGCAGCACGCCCAAAACGCTCTCCCGAACCGTCCGCTGCCAGCCACTTCAACAGACGCAGGAAAGCGCGCAGATCTCCCATCTCACGGCGTCGCACCAGCCAGACCAGTGTCGTGGGTTGACTCCCGTTGCTCTCGTGTCGGCCGCGAAGCCACTACCCCTCGCTATACGGCGCGGCCCACTGGACCGACGTGGCGTCCTCACATGCGCCGACGCTCAAGATGGACAAGTCATCTTGTGTCCCAGTGCGCGACCGACCAACCGGTCGATCCAACCGCCAATCACCATTGCCTGAGCAAACTCGAGCAGACTGGCGGCCTAACACATACTAGCACTCTGGACGACAGACTGACACTGACTGCCCCACACTGACCTGCCTGACCAACTGACCAGACTCGTCCCTATCGAGCTCATAGCGCCCCTTAAATGCACGTGAACAGGCTACCTTTCCCCTTTCCCACCAGAGGGAGACACCAAAGCTGCGATTGCCACAGCGGCGCCACCGCCAGAAATGGAGAACAACTGCTTCACACAACGCGCTGCGGCGCGCTCTTCAAAACAGCAACTTTTTCCGCGGCTCAAATAGTACGGAACATCTTAGGGTCTATTTTACACTGGCACCCGCACAGGACTCAGATGATGCAGCGACTGAAGCCTCATGGTCACAGCAACGTTCTGAATTTGCTCTTCGGTTTCTTGCACAGATGGAAGTTGATGACATGTGGCCAGGCAATATTTTGTGCAGAGATGAGGGACATTTTACACTACAAGGTGCAGTCAATACACAGGAGTACCGAATTTTGGGTACTGTTAAACCTCGTATTGTGCACGAAGAGTCATTGCTCTTGTTGTACGTGACTGTTTGGTGTGGATTCACAAGCACCTTTACTCTCGAGGGCCTGTCAGATGTACCGTAAAGTCTTCACGTTATCGAGACCTCCGTCTACAGCATATCTTTCGTGCTTCGTAAGATCGCAACTGTTTCCACGCCGGATGAGGCGACACCTCCTGTAGCTCACCCAGTGAAAGATCTGCTTAAAGCAACCTTTCGTGAATGTCTTAATCGAGAGGCTTTCCAGATGGATGGCTCGCAAGATCGCCTGATCCGAATCCATATGACCTTTGGTTCTGGGGATATCTAATGCAACACGTTTATCAGGGACACGTTCGGTCTCCGCCTGATCTGAAACCAGTGTACAGGAACATGGTGCTCATTTCCACCGGAACTGCACCGAGCGACTGTTGATCACGTTATTTTACGGATGCACCATCTCATGGATGCTTCATATTCAACAAACTGAGTAAGCGGCGGTTGGTAGTAAAGTCAACATTCTGCCCATGTCTCGATCCTGATTCATTACATATGGAAACATTTCTATATGTCTTTCTTGCCTTAATAGCTCCATATTTGCATTTGGAGGCAACATTTAGATTGTTTTCCCAGCATAAATCGTTTCCGTATTAACGAATTACGTTATCTACCAAGTTTTGCTGCCATAGGATAGTTACAGCTCACAGTGGACCTCTGTGAGTTGTTGCATGATGTCGTGTGGAAGCATGATTTAATGCATGGCTGGAGTGGACCATAACTATGGCTGTGGGGTAGGACGTGTGGCGGAAGCGCGGTACAGTCCGTGTCGTGGGAGCCCTCTGTGACACCTCAGTGTAACTGTGTTGGCCACTTTAGGGACTGGCGCTGCCGTGTGGCGCCCTCTCTGTACTCCGTATCTACTGGCCGGAGGAGCAACTATAATACAATAGCTTTCTGACCGACAGACTGCAGTGGTGGGAGGCAGTGTTGCCGGCGTGCAGTGTGGCGCTCCAGATTTTACTGGGCAGCGCCGTACTTAGCTTTCACTTGAACGACGTCAGATAGGCAAGAAAAGTGCTCCATTCAATTACGTATTTTGCGTATGACGTGTGTTTAAGATCTTTTTTCTGTTTGTTTCATGTCCCACTGAGAAGATACTGGCAAGTGATCTAACGGTGTTCTACCGACGCAGCGATTGGCAGTGCAGGTCACTAAACAGAAGGGGTTGTCAAATCTTCACTGCACATTATTATAAAAATTGATTTTTGAAACTGATATATGATTACGTTTGTCACACTGATAGCAAGGATGGAGTTAACTAATCTGTGTGACTGAGACTGTGTTACTTGTCCAGTTTACCCGAAGAGACATTCCACAGTAATTTTTTTCATTATATTTTGGAAGAGCAAAGTGTTATTAAATAATTGTTAATTGAATCATGAACGATAATGCACGATACCAATACGTTCCACAAAGTCGTGCATGAAAATGCTGTTTCTCAGGTGGTCATATGTTCTATTTATCACAGGCACGAGGGGTCAGGTGTTTTGTGTAGCACTTGGCCTAGCGACCATTGGTATACACATTGGAAGAGCGGACATACTGCAGGTATCCAACTGTACAGGGTCAAAGTTTAAACATTAAACACTTCCTCCACCACAGGCAAACTGAGAAAATCTATTGGCTCTTTTTCATTTGGTGTGGTCTAGTGTGGGCCTTGCGCAGCTTTTAAAACCATCATTTGTTTATGGGCCGTTCCTGAGAAAACCTGGAAAAACCATGATTTTTGGTACCAAAAGTACCAACTGTTTGAATGGCCACTTCTATAACTTCCATTCATTGCAAATGAATTTTGCAGTGTGTTCTTAATATGATGTTGTTGGGAATATTAAAACTTTTTCAGAGTTACCTTACTTATGCACGTAAAATATGGTCATAACATCCCGTACAAGGCGTAAATTCACATTTAACTGACCTAGCGAACACGTGACAAACGTTCTGGGGTAATCGCAAGGTTACCGAGGTCACAAAACTGTTCTTTTAGTCAACACTTTGTCACCAATAAAACTTTTTGACATGCTGTCTCATTATAATGTGCACTTCATGCCCATACAGACCGCCTTGACCTGGAAATGATTCATTGGTACCATTTGGCGTAAGCACCTTACAAAGGATTATTTCGGCATTCAGAATTCTTAGTACTTGCAAATTCCATGCTGGTTTTTTTTTTAGACACTATAGGTGTAGCCTAAAAATGATACATTTTTGTGTAAAGCGTTGGATAGGAGACGATTTTGTATTTACCTTATATAAAGTGTGCTTATATGTTGTTTGTATGTCTCAAATTACGTAAATGTGTCGAAGTACATAAATAAACTGTAAAAATTTTACTGACCTATGGTATTCGTTTTATATAAACAGCATGCCCTGCTCCTGTCAGATTACAAAAAAGGCGAATGTCCTCCTCTTTAAACTACTATGACAGAAAAGTAGGGAACCAGCTGCCTCAATCCTCATTTTGCCTAACTCACCAAAAATTTTGGCATACGAACATGTTGGCGCTTCTTTGTGATGAAGGACAGTAGCAACGAGGCAGTGACGGTGGAAAAGAGAGGAGACAGTAGCAGTGGGAGACAAAGACAGAAAAGACAGTGATGGTGGGAGAGAAAAGTAGTAGTAAAGAAAAAGAGAGATGTATGAAGACAATAGCAGTGGGAGCCAATAGAGACGAGATACTCATGGTGTGTTAGACACAGTACCAGTGAAAGAGAAAGAGAGACGGATGGAAATGGTAGCAGCTGGAGCAGAAGAGGAAATGAAAATGAGAGTAGAGTGGACACCTTGCATAGGCTCAGGGGGAGGTGGGAGAGTGTTTCAGACCCCATCCCCTTCCCTGCCTGGTGAATGAAAAGAGATGTGCACTCTGCTCCATCCCTTATAACCATGTGTTAAAATTTCCTGGCCTAGGTTTCAAAACCCCGAGAAAACCGTCGCCAAGGACATCTGTGCAGAGGGGACAATTGTAGTTGAAGAGAAGGACAGCATACTGTGAGACAGAAAGAGACAGTGCAATAGGAGAGAAAAAGATTGGGACAAAGATGTTGAGAGTGGAACAGTGAAAGTGAGATAGGAGAAAAGAGTGGAAAGAAAGAGTAAGAGAAAGGGATGAAAACACTGACAGCAGGAGAGAGATAGGAGAAAGTGTCATTGGGGAGGAAATGGGGAAGTGGAATTGAGAAGGAGACGCTGAGTATGAAGGCTTCACGGCAAAGAGAGACAAGGGGAAAAGGATTTCGATTGTTCTGTTTTAAACGAATGCAAATATGTTCACATGCCAAAATGTCTGGTGAGGAATGTGGAATCAGGACAGACAGCTAGTTTACCACCTTTCTGTCAGAGTCACCTAAAGGAGAGGATTTTCACATTTTGGGTGCTCTGTCACGCGCATTTTTCAGCTGGTACAACAATGTTCGTAAATGAACGCAAAATGGTTAATTCCTCATTTAAAGACAGGGACGTAATTACCATGCTCACAGGATCTGCTGTATACTGAAAGGGGAAGGCCACAAAGAAACCGTCTTATAGTTTGATATACCTAAATCTATAAGCCTGCTGTCATTTCAAATGGTTCAAATGGCTCTGAGCACTATGGGACTTAACATCTGAGGTCATCAGTCCCCTAGAACTTAGAGCTACTTAAACCTAACTAACGTAAGGACATCACACACATCCATGCCCGAGGCAGGATTTGAACCTGCGACCGTAGTGGTTGCGTGGTTCCTTCCAGACTGAAGTGCCTAGAACCACTCGGCCACAATGCTGTCATTTCGCTCACATCTACATCTGTATACAAACCACTGTGAAGTGCGTGGGAGAGTGTATGTCGCATTGTACCAGTTTTTGATAATAGTTCCAAGCAACTGCCGATCCTTTCCGTAGTATATAACATTTACAAATTATGCACTAAAATACACAGTTTTGAGAGTATCTTCAAATTATGTTCATCTAGAAAATAGCAAAAATTAATAACATGCTGAAGGAGACTGAAACCTGTTGAATACAGAGAAACTGTGGTGTCTTGCCCACACATCGCTAATAGGGTGCCAATGGGATGCAGCGTTCTCGGAATGTTATACAACAACTCAGTCAAATAACATTAGTAGTTTTATTTCCAGAAAGCAAATTGACAATACTTGGGTTGACTATGGCAAATGTCGCTAGCGGGAGGTGACATGAAAACAATACAGTCTGATAGCGAAGCACTAAACTCGTTGCAGACTCGGGCCGATAAGCGGATGAGGCTATTTTTTTTCCTTTATTGTAATTTCATTCCCCTGCCCCATATCGGCAGAGGAGGGCTGGCAGTGGCACAGTCCACTGCTCTTCAGCCAAATGGCCTTAACAAAAATACAAGACGAACTCTAACATAAAAAGTGGGGGTAAAAAGGGGGGAAAATACAGTAAATGGAGATGACGGGAGTTAAAATATACACTATATGGGGACAGTGGGGGACAATTAAAAAGTTGACATAAAGTTAAAAGAACACAGCTGGCAATTTGTTGTGGGCTTAAAATCACTGGAGTCAAGCACAAGTCAAAAGTTGGCCACAGTATAAAAATCACACAGAGGGAGAAACCTAAAAAAACAAAACCACTGGAAACGACAGAACACTCATAAAGAACAAAAACCACTGGTAGAGACCTGCTGAAGGACTGGAGGTCAGACAGAAGGAAAAAAGAGGGGAGGGGGGATGGGTGGCGGTAGGAAGAGGAAAAGGGGGGACAGGGGGCGCACCAAGAGAGAGGAGACTGGCAGGGTGGGACATGAAGAGAGAAGAAAAAGCAGGAGGGAGTGCAGAGACACACAGGAGTCCATAGGCTAGAGAGGGGGCGGAGGAGGGGGAAAGCTGCTCAGAAGATGGGAGGCGCAGGAGAGGGAGCCCTTAGGAGGAGGCAGGAGGAAGGAGGGGGCAGAGTTGGTAGGAAGAGTTGATGTCAGGGTGAAGCTCATCATCCGGGAGGGGAAGATGCTGGAAGTTGCATTGGGAAAGGTGGAGGGTGTGGAGATAGGGTGGGCAGAATGTAGAATGTTAAAGACGCAGCATCGGGCTGGGGGTGGTGAGGAAGGGAGACACCAGGGGTGAGGGGGATCGAGGCAGTGGACGATATACAGGGTGTGAATGTGTTCAACGAAAAGGAGATGGTGAGGAAAGGGGATGAGGTCGTAGAGGATGCTTGTGGGGGACGGAAGGCAGATGTGGAGAGCAAGGCGGAGTGCATAGCGTTCGAGGGCCTTGTAGAACCTGGGAGGGGCGGAAATCCAAGAAACGCTGGCATAACAAGGGATGGGGTCGATCAAGGATTTGTAGGTGTGAAGGATGGTGGAAGGATGCAGTCCCCATGTCTGGCCGAACAGGAGTTTCAGGAGGCTGTTGTCGGCTTTGTGTTGGATTGTAAGGCCGAGGCTAGCAGGAGCTGCATATACATCCACTTGCTGCAGGGGGCGCGCCTTGTGCGGCGCGGTCAGATTCCGCGCACCACTGGCCGCCCTCTCCTGACAGCTATCTCTCCTCTTGCATGGCGCCTCTTCGTTCCAGCGTTTGTGGTGATGCCGGAACAGAAACAACGTAAATCCTGTAAGCCACACCTATTCTTCTGCCAGAATCCAATACCATCTAATTTATTCAATAGAATAATAAGAGGGGCAGGGGGGGAGAGGAGGAATTCTCCCACAGTGGTGACAACATTTGCAGCTCATTTTACGGTATGACCACTTGCTGTGATGGAGAGGACGCAAGGAAGTAACAAGGTTTCGTGAGAGCGTGTTACAGCAATGTTCACGGTCACGTGTGGTACTTATTTGTATCTATGAATGTGAAACGAAATTAAATTAATCCCACAGCTCAATGACAAGTAGTTCACGGCGTAATGGCTACTGCAGTGCCACTTAGTTTCAGCTCGCGTAGACTGGCAGGCATGATGGAAAGCGTCACGAAAGCTTCCGAATTCTGTCGACCAGTTCTGATCGATACTAAGGGGCATTGCTTCAAGAAAAGTTGGACAAGCTATATAGCATTGTTACGTTACGTGCATACAGTGGCCCTCTACGTACAAAATAAGAAACTGCAAGGTTACTTGACAAAAACAATTAGTTGCTTGGATCGCCACCATAGGAGTGTGGAAGAAAAGGGAATGGTATGTTAATGTCTACTACGTTCACTTAGATATGGAAGCTTTTCGATTTTAAATAAAAATCCAGCGAGGTACATGTGAACTGAGGTATGGCAATCACACTTTTTAATTTAAATCCAAAAAACTTCAAAATAGAAGTGTAAGGTTTGGAAACACGTCTCCCCCCCCTCTCTCACTGTCTTCAGCTTACCAAACAGATAATAGAAAGAAATAATCTACTAACTGCTATACTAATACCTTCAAATTTAATAGTCACCTAGTAGTTATTAAAAAAATTGCAGTGGTGGATTGTTTCTGAATTGACCTATCATTTGGAGTATTACCAAAGTCAGTCTGTGGAAATTTTAAACTTTTCGTACTGCGTAATTTCTCACTTTTCAAATTATGCATTAGGAAACACATGTTATGGAAAATCACTTTAATTATACTATTTATATTCTTTTACTTTAACCCACAGTATCTATGATTATTTTAGTCCTATATTGTCACAACATTTCCACACAGAACATTTCACATGTTTATTACCTCTTTTTAGGAACTGTCATGCAGCTGACAGCTCAAAAAAGATCTTTGAAAGCATCAGTTAAAATATTTTTTTTCAAAGAAAAGCAACCAAGCTATTCCACTTTTTGATCTCAGTCTGATGTTGTCTCTTCAGAAGATAGGTACGATTGTGTTAACATTTCTCCATTTCCAATTCCATTTGTAAAAGATGACATTTCTTCACTTGTTGACAGAAGGGTGCTGACTGTTTTGAAATGTTAAGCAATATATGGGTAATTATCCTGAGAGAGAAAGCATTGGAAGTGCACTGTCGTGCAACATGCATTTTACAGACACTAAATACTATCTATTTACGCACCAATTTAAATCTACATCAATGAGTTCAGCAACATTTCCACTACATTTCCATTCACTTGTATCAAAATTTTTAGTATGTGCAACTTGTGTTCCCGTTCTAAACGTTGAAACAGTTTATCACAGTTCCGCTGCTGATATTTGCTGTACGAATCTGAACGAACATCTGTAATAAGAAAAATTTATATATACCCCTGCTTTCAGAAGAAACTAGATGGATAATAAAGGAAAACAAAAATAACATACTGGCACCCACCCAGTAAAATAATGAGCAAAGTTGCAAACAACTGTGCTCTCATCATGAAATCAAACAAGGGCAACAACATGAAAGTAAGAAAAGAGCATATACAAAAATAAAACCCTAAAATTTATGGAAGACAATAACGTAACAAAGTTAACCAATGATCCAACACAAAGATACCAGAAAAATACAGAACTTCAAAAACAAATCTCACACATATTCGCAAAACAGAAAGTGAAATAGCTGAAACAAAGGAACTCCAAGGTACCCACACTGAACAAACTGCCAACACTCCAGAAACAGCCCATTTCAGCATGCTCAGTTGGAAATTTCCAAAGTGCCCCAGATATTACTTGTTGTTGTTTGTTGTTGTTGTGGTCTTCAGTCCTGAGACTGGTTTGATGCAGCTCTCCATGCTACTCTATCCTGTGCAAGTTTCTTCATCTCCCAGTACCTACTGCAACCTACATCCTTCTGAATCTGCTTAGTGTATTCATCTCTTGGTCTCCCTCTACGATTTTTACCCTCCACGCTGCCCTCCAATGCTAAATTTGTGATCCCTTGATGCCTAAAAACATGTCCTACCAACCGATCCCTTCTTCTAGTCTAGTTGTGCCACAAACTTCTCTTCTCCCCAATCCTATTCAATACCTCCTCATTAATTACGTGATCTACCCACCTTATCTTCAGCATTCTTCTGTAGCACCACATTTCGAAAGCTTCTATTCTCTTCTTGTCCAAACTGGTTATCGTCCATGTTTCACTTCCATACATGGCTACACTCCATACAAATACTTTCAGAAACGACATCCTGACACTTAAATCTATACTCGATGTTAACAAATTTCTCTTCTTCAGAAACGATTTCCTTGCCATTGCCAGTCTACGTTTTATATCCTCTCTACTTCGACCATCATCAGTTATTTTACTCCCTAAATAGCAAAACTCCTTTACTACTTTAAGTGTCTCATTTCCTAATCTAATCCCCTCAGCATCACCCGTTCCATTATCCTCGTTTTGCTTTTGTTGATGTTCATCTTATATCCTCCTTTCAAGACACTGTCCATTCCGTTCAACTGCTCTTCCAAGTCCTTTGCTGTCTCTGACAGAATTACAATGTCATCGGCGAACCTCAAAGTTTTTACTTCTTCTCCATGAATTTTAATACCTACTCCGAATTTTTCTTTTGTTTCCTTTACTGCTTGCTCAATATACAGATTAAATAACATCGGGGAGAGGCTACAACCCTGTCTCACTCCTTTCCCAACCACTGCTTCCCTTTCATGCCCCTCGACTCTTGTAACTGCCATCTGGTTTCTGGACAAATTGTAAATAGCCTTTCGCTCCCTGTATTTTACCCCTGCCACCTTCAGAATTTGAAAGAGAGTATTCCAGTTAACGTTGTCAAAAGCTTTCTCTAAGTCTACAAACGCTAGAAACGTAGGTTTGCCTTTTCTTAATCTTTCTTCTAAGATAAGTCGTAAGGTTAGTATTGCCTCACGTGTTCCAACATTTCTACAGAATCCAAACTGATCTTCCCCGAGGTCCGCTTCTACCAGTTTTTCCATTCGTCTGTAAAGAATTCGCGTTAATATTTTGCAGCTGTGACTTATTAAACTGATAGTTCGGTAATTTTCACATCTGTCATACCTGCTTTCTTTGGGATTGGAGTTATTATATTCTTCTTGAAGTCTGTGGGTATTTCGCCTGTCTCATACATCTTGCTCACCAGATGGTAGAGTTTTGTCATGACTGGCTCTCCCAAGGCCATCAGTAGTTCTAATGGAATGTTGTCTACTCCCGGGGCCTTGTTTCGACTCAGGTCTTTCAGTGCTCTGTCAAACTCTTCACGCAGTATCTTATCTCCCATTTCTTCTTCATCTACATCCTCTTCCATTTCCATAATATTGTCCTCAAGTACATCGCCCTTGTACACTCCTGGAAATGGAAAAAAGAACACATTGACACCGGTGTGTCAGACCCACCATACTTGCTCCGGACACTGCGAGAGGGCTGTACAAGCAATGATCACACGCGCGGCACAGCGGACACACCAGGAACCGCGGTGTTGGCCGTCGAATGGCGCTACCTGCGCAGCATTTGTGCACCGCCGCCGTCAGTGTCAGCCAGTTTGCCGTGGCATACGGAGCTCCATCGCAGTCTTTAACACTGGTAGCATGCCGCGACAGCGTGGACGTGAACCATATGTGCAGTTGACGGACTTTGAGCGAGGGCGTATAGTGGGCATGCGGGAGGCCGGGTGGACGTACCGCCGAATTGCTCAACACGTGGGGCGTGAGGTCTCCACAGTACATCGATGTTGTCGCCAGTGGTCGGCGGAAGGTGCACGTGCCCGTCGACCTGGGACCGGACCGCAGCGACGCACGCATGCACGCCAAGACCGTAGGATCCTACGCAGTGCCGTAGGGGACCGCACCGCCACTTCCCAGCAAATTAGGGACACTGTTGCTCCTGGGGTATCGGCGAGGACCATTCGCAACCGTCTCCATGAAGCTGGGCTACGGTCCCGCACACCGTTAGGCCGTCTTCCGCTCACGCCCCAACATCGTGCAGCCCGCCTCCAGTGGTGTCGCGACAGGCGTGAATGGAGGGACGAATGGAGACGTGTCGTCTTCAGCGATGAGAGTCACTACTGCCTTGGTGCCAATGATGGTCGTATGCGTATTTGGCGCCGTGCAGGTGAGCGCCACAATCAGGACTGCATACGACCGAGGCACACAGGGCCAACACCCGGCATCATGGTGTGGGGAGCGATCTCCTACACTGGCCGTACACCACTGGTGATCGTCGAGGTGACACTGAATAGTGCACGGTACATCCAAACCGTCATCGAACGCATCGTTCTACCATTCCTAGACCGGCAAGGGAACTTGCTGTTCCAACAGGACAATGCACGTCCGCATGTATCCCGTGCCATCCAACGTGCTCTAGAAGGTGTAAGTCAACTACCCTGGCCAGCAAGATCTCCGGATCTGTCCCCCATTGAGCATGTTTGGGACTCGATGAAGCGTCGTCTCACGCGGTCTGCACGTCCAGCACGAACGCTGGTCCAACTGAGGCGCCAGGTGGAAATGGCATGGCAAGCCGTTCCACAGGACTACATCCAGCATCTGTACGATCGTCTCCATGGGAGAATAGCAGCCTGCATTGCTGCGAAAGGTGGATATACACTGTACTAGTGCCGACATTGTGCATGCTCTGTTGCCTGTGTCTATGTGCCTGTGGTTCTGTCAGTGTGATCATGTGATGTATCTGACCCCAGGAATGTGTCAATAAAGTTTGCCCTTCCTGGGACAATGAATTCACGGTGTTCTTATTTCAATTTCCAGGAGCGTATAAACCCTCTATATACTCCTTCCACCTTTCTGCCTTCCCTTCTTTGCTTAGAACTGGGATGCCATCTGAGCTCTTGATATTCATACAAGTCGTTCTCTTATCTCCAAAGGTCTCTTTAATTTTCCTGTAGGCAGTATCTATCTTACCCCTAGTGAGACAAGCCTCTTCATCCTTACATTTGTCCTCTAGCCATCCCTGCTTAGCCATTTTGCACTTCCTATCGATCTCATTTTTGAGACGTTTGTATTCCTTTTTGCCTGCTTCATTTACTGCATTTTTGTATTTTCTCCTTTCGTCAATTAAATTCAATATTTCTTCTTTTACCCAAGGATTTCTATTAGCCCTCGTCTTTTTACCTACTTCATCCTCTGCTACCTTCACTACTTCATCCCTCAAAGCTACCCATTCTTCTTGTACTGTATTTCTTTCCCCCATTCCTGTCAATTGTTCCCTTATGCTCTCCCTGAAACTCTCTACAATCTCTGGTTCTTTCAGTTTATCCAGGTCCCATCTCCTTAAATTCCCGCCTTTTTGCAGTTTCTTCATTTTCAATCTGCAGTTCATAACCAATAGATTGTGGTCAGAATCCACTTCTGCCCCTGGAAATGTCTTACAATTTAAAACCTGGTTCCTAAATCTCTGTCTTACCATTATGTAATCTATCTGATACCTTTTAGTATCTCCAGGATTCTTCCAGGTATACAACCTTCTTTCATGGTTCTTGAACCAAGTGTTAGCTATGATGAAGTTATGCTTTGTGCAAAATTCTACAAGGCGGCTTCCTCTTTCATTTCTTCCCCCCAATCCATATTCACCTACTATGTTTCCTTCTCTCCCTTTTCCTACTGACGAATTCCAGTCACCCATGACTATTAAATTTTCGTCTCCCTTCACTACCTGAATAATTTCTTTTATCTCGTCATACATTTCATCAATTTCTTCATCATCTGCAGAGCTAGTTGGCATATAAACTTGTACTACTGTAGTAGACACGGGCTTTGTGTCTATCTTGGCCACAATAATGCGTTCACTATGCTGTTTGTAGTAGTTAACCCGCACTCCTATTTTTAATTCATTATTGAACCTACTCCTGCATTACCCCTATTTGATTTTGTATTTATAACCCTGTAATATCCTGACCAAAAGTCTTGTTCCTCCTGCCACCGAACTTCACTAATTCCCACTATATCTAACTTTAACCTATCCATTTCCCTTTTTAAATTTTCTAACCTACCTGCCCGATTAAGGGATCTGACATTCCACGCTCCGATCCGTAGAACGCCAGTTTTCTTTCTCCTGATAACGACGTCCTCTTGAGTAGTCCCCGCCCGGAGATTCGAATGGGGGACCATTTTAACTCCGGAATATTTTACCCAAGAGGACGCCATCATCATTTAATCATACAGTAAAGCTGCATGTCCTCGGGAAAAATTACGGCCGTAGTTTCCCCTTGCTTTCAGCCGTTCGCAGTACCAGCACAGCAAGGCCGTTTTGGTTAATGTTACAAGGCCAAATCAGTCAATTATCCAGACTGTTGCCCCTGCAACTACTGAAAAGGCTGCTGCCCCTCTTCAGGAACCACATGTTTGTCTGGCCTCTCAACAGATACGCCTCCGTTGTGGTTGCACCTACGGTACGGCCATCTCTATCGCTGAGGCACGCAAGCCTCCCCACCAACAGCAAGGTCCATGGTTCATGGGGGGAGATATTACTTACCCAGATAAATATAGACATACTTACAGAAACATTATGCATACATAAGCATCAGAAAGGAACACACACAGAAGAGCTGATAGAAAAATCTAATTCATCAACATACCCACAACAGCAACACTCACGTTGTTTGACATCACGTCCATGAAGATGAGTATCCCCACCACAGAAACTATGAACATCAGAAAACAGCAATTGCAGTATCGGAAATATATTCCCAAACCCCACATAAAAGAAATAACAAACGATCTGAAACTAATCACATAGCAATTCTATTTCTCATTTGACAACAAATTCTACTCACAACAAGTAGGCTTCCCATGACGTCACCAGTCAGTGGACTCCTAGCCAACATCTTCATCCGTCACATTGAGAACAAAATATTTGCATTTACAGTGAAACTCAAATAATAGAGAGTGGTATATTAGTGTCACTCTATACATGTCATATGCCTTCTAGATGAAACTCCAAGTCACATCAGACAACTACGCAATGAGTTACACACAGTTCACACAAAAATAAAATTCACCATAGAAACGGAAAACGACAAAATGTTAAATTTCCCTGATCTCACAATGCAGGGATGCAACAATCAACACCAATTCTCCACATTCAGAAAAGTCACTATCACTAGCACAGTCATACACAAATACTTGAATTACCAGATCATACACAAACTACACAGTTGTTAATACATGCTGCAGATACTGAACTAAGACCCTTTCGGCGAAGACAACTGCAAAAATGAGTTATAGATAATCTATATAATAGCCATACAGAATGGATATGACACAAAAATGATAGACAACAGAAATCACGAAATAAAAAAAACCCTAAAGGGAGTGCCTAGCACATAAAACATACAGTTCGTCACCAACATGGAAATATAAACACACAGAACACAAATACACAGAATATAAACAGAAGCAGAAAAAACACACACACAAGCACACATGAACAACAAATGCTCACAACAAGGAAATTGTATACTTTCACTACAAAGAAGCCCACAGAATAAGCAACATACTCAGATAACAAGGACTAAGAATAGCGTACTTAAAAGATAACTCAATACAGCGAAACCTAAGGGTGACCATTACAAACACAACACATTTGGTATGTACCAACTGACATGCCAGGACTGAAATCAATTTATGTTAGAAAACAAGCAAACTTTAATACGAGATGCACGGAACGCAGAAAAGAATTAGAAAGTAACAGCTAGCATTCTAAAATTGCTGAAGATCATAGGGACATGAAACACAGCCCAACAGACAACAGTGGCTTGAAAATTCGTGTAGGAAGAGCCCCCCGACAAAAATTAATAACTGAAGGAAACTATTAAGTACAAAAAGCTGTGGTTGAAGGATAGCAAGTGATAAATACACAGGTCTCTGCAATGGAACTCTGGTCTCTGCCCCCAAAGAACTCTAAGACAACACTAGCCCACAAACGCTCATACACACACATAAACACAAACACACACACACACACACACACACACACACACACAGACACACAAAGGCAGATATACTACACGAAGGTTCAAAACGTTCACTCAGAACACATTTAACTGTTCAACTGTCCACCGTCTTGTTTCTATAGACAGTGCAGTTTTTACAGTGAAGATAAGAGAAACCAGAAAAAGTAAGTGAAACATATTGCACGTGCACGCACGCACGCACACACAAACACACACACACACACACACACACACACACACACACACACAAAGAGAGAGAGAGAGAAGTTCTATGAGGTTGCAGATGACGAACTATGAATGGAAAACAACTATTCATGCAAAACATAAAAAAAACCAAGAAAACCACAGCATATAGTAACAATGTATAAATAAAAAACTTTGTCTGTTTTCCGGATATGTAAATACGTTTTTAAAAACTCCAGTTTATATGTTTCGAAACAGTAAAGAGCGTTTTTCACTGTCGGTTAATAAAAATAAAATGAAAGCCTACCGAGACGATAAAACTGCAGCAAAAAAAGTCTAGGCAATAAAAGCAAAGAAGAAAGTGTGTTGCTCATGGAAGGCCATTTGCAAAAACAAATTTAATTGCATTTAATTAAAGTGCCTCAGCAAATACTCAAGAACAGCATGTAAAAGTTGTTCAGATTCTTGTCCAGAGTGATATGTGTAAAACCTGTTTCAGCAGTAATTATTAATACGGTTCTGTTCATTAAAATAACCGCACATGACAGGTGACAGATAGTACCCCACAATTCCCAACAGATCTCGATGAAATGTGATGCTGTAACATGCCACATGAATACAGCATAAGCGGAGGCTGCGTGATGTACTTAGATTTGTACTTTCAATGGTAATATGTACAGGAAATGCATTTTTGTTATGTTACCAACGACAGATTGACGGATATGCAAATGATGCGGACTTTCTGGTGTATGCAGACTGTTGCATGCAATAGTGGAGGTAGGAACTGTGATGGGCAGTGCAAGTTAGTGAAGGTGCAACGGTGTTAGCTGGAGATTGTATGTCCTCTGCTGCCAATGTTAAATTGTCAAAATTTTTGACGCATTATTTTGGAACTGTTTTAACACACCAACTTCTAATTTTCTGTAATTAATGGATGTACTTTTGTAAATATATTGAACTAGAATTATTGCAAAAACTGTATTATGAGGTGTGTCATGGCATTTTTCTCGAACATTTAATTTTTCTAGCAGAATTTTGTATATAAACGAACATAAAAACGAAATAATATAGGAAATTTTTTATTCTTGCTCCACATGTATAGAATATTATTTTGTCATTTTGTGAAAACTTCATGTGTTTACCTTCACACTTTTTGAGAAAATGAGTCCTCGTATATCACAAATATTTTTAATTGCAAACTTTTAGACTGATTTACAATTCTGATTCTTTTATGCAGGAGAGATGGCCTGGCCTATTTTCTGTGTCCTCTTCAGTTTCACAATCGCACAGTGTATGCCTTCTTTTATTTCTTGCATCTGTTGCAATTGCTGAGCAGAAAACTCTGTCTGACGTTCCCGAAGTACATCCAGTTGTCTCAGTCCTCTAGCTGTGCTCAGCCCTAATGTCAGTCCTAGCTTCTCCAGTACTTTTAATCTTTTATAGTCCCGACTGTTAAATTTTATTACAGCATCATACACTGCTAACTTGGGACCAACAAAAATATTTTTAGGGCCATGACACCACATAACGTTATTGAAAGGGTCTGGCCATGCAAATATTTCCTTAGTAGTTACGGATTTGTCAAAACTTTAAGTTTGATTGCCCGCATTACAGCCAAAGAAAGATAACATTCATGAGTAAATGGGCCTAGGTTACCAGAAACTTCGACTTGCCTGTATTTACACCATCACTAAAGGGCTTGGTGACTTCAGAAGCATTGTTCTGGTTATTTACACTTCCTGCACAGTTTTCCCATGTCTTTTCAACAGTTTCAGACCAAAGTTCAGATCTGATGTATGTGTTACAAGCAAGTTTGCATTTATCTTACGCTTAGTCATTTTATATACGTACATGCAATTATGCTTCACTTATTGCTGGCTAGCACATTATTTTGTAACAAAAATAGAATCAGGACAAAGGACTAATTTGTTTATTAGCAATGCCAACTTATGAGACGTAGCAGAACAAGACAGTTCATAGCGTTCCAGAAAGTGTTTGTCTCAAGATATCACTCTTCAACTCTAGCAGTGTATACAAAGTGATGAAAATTGTCAATGGCGTGTGAAATTTAAGGTATTCTTTGACGGTCTTAAAATTGTCTGTGTTTTGAGTGCATGATGTACGAAAATGTTCAGGTGAGTCTAAAATACATTATGGAATAGAAAACAGAAAATGTTAAACTTCATCAAATTTGATATACAATCTCACCTTAAAAGCGCTTGAAAATTTTCACCCACTGGTCGAGGGACTTGTAAAATTTTTGCGTCTGCACATGGAAAAAAAATTAGAGCATAAGATTTAGCAGCCTCTCACTCGGAAATGCGACGTGGTGTTGAGGACTTCGTAAATGTTTCCATAAGTTCCTGCGGACTCGTAATATTTTCCGAAGTGCGTACAGAAGGGCATGGCTAAATGCGCGATAGTTTGACACAGGTGGCTATAACTCGCGAGAATGTACCAAGGAGAGCTGTCTGATAGACCGGCAGACGACACATCGACCTGTGGAATTGGCGGAATAAGAGTCAAGGAAGTAGGCCAGCTAACACAAGGCAGCAGCCAGCCTGGGACTTTCCTCGCGCACGTGGCCATATCTGGACGCTTGACTCACAGTCAGAGGCCGCAAAGCATTTCACCGCCACAAGACACATAAATTACGAACTAATAAGGAAACAAAATACACAACGACACCAAATGAAACATAAAAACGAGACATGAGAGTGCGAATAAAATCCCTCTCAATTGCAGAATAGTACTAAAGATGTAGAGGATACCTGAACATACCTACTTATGCTAAAAATTAATTACTCCTAGACTACATAAGCGTTCTTAAATATCAAAGTGTCAAAAGATAGCGCTTGAGCATCGCCATCGAAACATAGTTTCAGAAGCTTCGTTAAAGTAACACATATCGAATTATGAGTCGGAATGATAAGTCAGAGGATAAAGAAAACTATTTTAATAGTTTAGTATGAGACAGTAAACGACGACCGGAACTTGTTATGTTTCGTAACAGTTAATAGCAAATACTCGTAAGGGTAAGTTAATTATCTCACTCGTTACAACGTAAATAGCAAGGATACCAAGTATGCCAACAAAAATGGACGTCCAGGGTGGCTGAGCAGTTCTAGGCGCTACAGTCTGGAACCGCGCGACCGCTACAGTCGCAGGTTCGAATCCTGCCTCGGGCATGGATGTGTGTGATGTCCATAGGTTAGTTAGGTTTAAGTAGTTCTAAGCTCTAGGGGACTGATGACCTTAGAAGTTAAATCCCATAGTGCTCAGAGCCATTTTTTGAACCAGCAAAAATGTTATGTCGCCACCGAAAAGCTGGTGAAATTTTAGTCCCAGTTCATTTGTAAAATGTGTAGTAGTTTGCTTTTCGGCGGACTCGGACGTCGAAGAATGGCAAGGACTTATGGTCTCTGGGATAGCATCATCAGAGAAGCAATCGAGATCAAAATGTCCGAATATACTCTCAATAAAGACGGTGGTCTGCAGTGAAACACCTGGCCATTGGAAGGTTGCAACGGGCGGCCGTCGCGTGGCAATACATGGCGATCGCCTGGGCACGAGGCCCACGAGGAAGTCAGGCCGCGGCGTGTACGTCACAGCACGTCACTCTACAGGTCTTACGAGTCCCAGCAGCCGTCTCCGGTGGGAAGCGAGTAACTACTTCAGACGAGTTAAATAATTCTTAACTGCGCTTTTAAATGCGTTCAAGCTCTCGATAGTGCACGCCACAATTAAGACGATTAGTGGGTATCTTTTCAATTAAAAATTTTTATCCCTTGGGCTCTGCACGGAGCCGAGCGTTCGCGAAGTGTGGCGAACAAGCGGACTAGTGTGACGCCACAAGTTCGTTGCAAGGTCCCTGTACCTCGTAAGTGACGTCTCTTTCAAGGGCGGCAGCAGCAACCACACGACAGTCACCGCTCGATAATGACGGAGGAGTAGGCTGCCGAAAGCACGTCGATTTTAAAAGACTTGACACTTGTGGAAGCCCGAAAGAATTTTATCAAAATTTTGTTCGTATCTGAAAGTGGAAATGCCGTCACAGGAAATCCAGAAACAGTTGTGAAGAAAGTTGGTGAATGAGTAGAATACAATAAAAGGAAGTGAATATAATTGTAATCACTACCCCCGCTAGACAAAAGATATAAACGTGGTAGAAATGAGTACGCTGAGAAAAAAGAACAGATCATGAATGTAAGCCACCCCCCTTCCGCCGGACTGTTTATTGACTTATAGTTGATTATTCCTTGCTATATTCTGGTTGGTTGGAAATTAGGCATCGGACAGTCATTAGTAGCCACTTTTGGAGAGCGAGCTTACTCCTAAGGAACATGCGCCAAAAACGTTTCTATCATGAGCCTACAGCGTGTGCTTTATCTAGTCTCCCACACTGTTCGATAATTCATTCCTTTCCAAAAACTCGAATTATAATGAAAATTTAGTAATATTCGAACACTTTTGTTCAACATAGTTAATGTATTCTATTTTAATTTCAAGTATTACGTCCTGACTTGTTCTGACTCACCCACACTACAATTACACCTATCACGAGCTTAAATGAGGTTACCGTTGCCGATTCCTTGTTATAATATTGCTTTTTCATTATATAGCAACAACTCCCTCGATACGGAATTAATCCTGATTTTCAAAATCCTCACTTTGCTGACATACATACGCGCCCTATTCCCGTGACGGCTCTAGCGCCACGTTCTACAATATTTCCACAAAACGCTTCGCTTTTATACGCGATCGCGGAAAGCGCAGGCGTTCGGGGTCTGCTCGGAACGCATGCTTCTACTCGGATGACTCGTCACGCTCGCCAAACTTTCTCCAAGCGCCGGTCTCTGCCTTCTAAAAATACTGAACTACTGGGCATCCGTGTCAGCCGTGCCTCCAAGTATATGTCCGATATCTGTGTGCTTACAAGGAGTCTGGGTCGTTCAAGCCTGGCAAATACAAGGTGTTTAACTTGTGACGCCTTCTTTTGCCTAATTTCAGAAAAAGGTCTTTCAACAAGTATCAGACTTGAAACTTCCTGGCAGATTAAAACAGTGTGCCGGACCGAGACTCGAACTCGGGACCCTTGCCTTTTTTTCTCTGCCTTGTGATGACTGGTTGTTGTGTGATGTCCTTAGATTAGTTAGGTTTAAGTAGTTCTAAGTTCTAGGGGACTGATGACCGTAGCTGTTAAGTCCCATAGTGCTCAGAGCCACCCTTGCCTTTCGCGGGCAAGTGCTCTAACAACTTTCTTTTTTTTTTCATTTTGTTCAGAATAGTTCGTTGCGTTTTGTCTGTGCGCACGTCACGTGGTGTCCGTTCATGTTGATCGTTGACTCCTTTACTCTTTTTTTTTTTTTTTTTTTTTTTTTATTACAGAGGACAATCGGCCCTCTGACCGAACGCGCTGAGCTACCATGCCGGCTGACTGAGCTACCCAAACACGACTCACGACCCGTCCTCACACCTCTAATTCCGGCACTACCTCGTCTCCTGCAAAGGTCCCGAGTTCGAGTCTCGGTCCGGCACACAGTTTTAATGTTCCAGGAAGTTTCACATCAGCGCACACTCTGATGCAGTATCAGACTTCATAAAATATTAGTATATTTTAATTTTTCAAAACTTGTAATTAAATTATTTTCTACTCTTTTTACTTAAAAACGCTCTTAAATATGTTTCCTATTAATCAGTAACAGTAATGGGACAGAATTCAATATTATTGTGGGTTTCACACAGTGAAAATTCGTTTATTACTCCAGTAAACTCCTGGCCAAGAGAAGTCTACTAGTATCAAACATAGGCCTTTTCGAGCAAGAAAGTTTTGGAACTCTACGTTGGGAGCAAACCATTGTATGGTAGAGAAACATGGGCAGTGGTAAAACTTGAACAGAAGAGAAGTATTTGAGATGTGGTGCTACTGTGATATGTTGAAAATTAGGTGGACATCAGTCCATCTAATTTTCAACATTCCTTAGGTAAGCAATGAGGAGGTTCTGCGCAGAATCGCAGACGAAAGGAATATGTGGAAGGGAAAGGATGACAGGACATCTGTTAAGACATCGCAGAATAGTTTGCATGATACTACAGGGAGCTGTAGAGGGTAAAGACTGTAAAGGAAGACAGAGATCGGAATACATCCAGCAAATAATTGAGGACGTAGGTTGCAAGTGCTACTCTGAGGTTTAGAGGTTGGCGAGGAGAGGAATTCGTGGCGAGCCGCATTAAACTAGTCAAAAGACTGATGAGTCGAAAAAAGTAATGTAAAGTAACAATTATTTTTACCATTTTGCCTGTTTGTCTCGTTGGGAATCTGATGGGTCACATATGATACACAGGCTGCAACAATGTGCAAGTATCCCAGAAACATTATTCACAAATTTACCATCAATGGAACGAATCAACGCAGTACAGATTCCTAGGATTTGCAGCGGATGTCACCCTGAATAAAATAATCTTGGTCCATTAGACTGCGTCGTTACAAAAGACGGAAACAGCTACAAGACTGACGTTTCAGCCGCCTTTGCAGTGGTAATTTTCAGCACAGCCAAACTGCAAAAATGATCGATATGTCGGCTGTGTAGTTGTTTTATGGTCGAGTGCACCAGCCTCGGTGAAGAAGCAAGACAACCGAGGTCCCGTGACCGCGTTTACGATGTCTCTGCGGTGCACCAACGTTAATCGCCGGACAGCAGATCGTCGTCATCCAACCGTGCATTTGACCGCCGCTAACTTTGTACATTGCAGTGGAAGGAAGGCTCCCTGGAGATACGAATTTGCGCACACCCGCCTATATACATAAATTTTCTACACAATCGCTGGTGAGTGAGGTCATTGTCACACGCTCTCACTTTCGTCAACAAGCAGAAGTGTGCTTGTACCTCTGCTGTTAGGCCGATCATTTACGTTTGGAAAAATGGAAAAGAAAAGAAGAGCATCAAATTTTTCGAAGTAAGAGATGGGTAAACTTCTCAAATTATTCGGTGCGGATGCATCAGTTCTTGAAAATAAAAGAATTGGCGGCTGCAGTATAAAAGAAGAAACTACAGTGTCTCGTCTCGGTCGTTATTTTTTTAATTTTTTCCCGTTGAGGCCAAATACCTAAGTCATTTGAATGTAAAATTCATCACATATATGCATGTTAACACGTCTAATTGTCGGTTTTATGTAAAAAACGTACGTATTCTTATTTCTTACTATATACTGTATACAAAAATTCTCATTGCTAAAATAAAAATAAATAAATAAGAATAATCCTTAGTTATCGAACTTTTATAAAAGATTATTAATAATACTCTATAGTTAAAAAATTACGATTTAAATTTTTCCTTATCTTTTTGTATTTTATACACACATCAATAAAAGTTTTGCATCACCTCGGTTCCGAGAGTTCCGGAACCTGTACAGAAAATTGGAATAGAGATCAACATAAACATCGTTTCCGCCATTTTAATTGGTCATGAAAACTACACATTGCATGTTGTACCACCAAACAGCGAGACCTTCAGAGGTGGTGGTCCAGATTGCTGTTCACACTGGTACCTCTAATACCCAGTAGCACGTCCTCTTGCATTGATGCATGATTATATTCGTCATGGCATGCTATCCACAAGTTCATCTAGGCGCTGTTGGTCCAAATTGTCTCACTCCTCAACGGCGATTCGGCGTAGATCCCTCAGAGTGTTTAGTGGGTCATGTCGTCCATAAACAGCCCTTTTAAATCTGTCCCAGGCATGTTCGATAGGGTTAATGTCTGGAGAACATGCTCGCCACTCTAGTCGAGCGATGTGGTTATCCTGAAGGAAGTCATCCAAAAGACGTGCACGATGGGGGCGCGAATTGTCGTCCATGAAGACGAATGCCTCACCAATATGCTGCCGATATGGTTGCACTATCGGTCGGAGGATGGCATTCACGTATCGTACAGCCGTTACGGCGCCATCCATGACCACCAGCGGCGTACGTCGGCCCCACACAATGCCACTCCAAAACAGCAGAGAACCTTTCTGCACTCGCTGGACAGTGTGTCTAAGGCGTTCATCCTGACCAGATTGCCTCCAAACACGTCTCCGACGATTGTTTGGTTGAAGGCATACGCTACCGTGATCGGTGAAGAGTACGTGGTGCCAATCCCGAGCGGTCCATTCGGCATGTTGTTGGGCCCAACTGTACCGCGCTGCATGGTGTCGTGGTTGCAAAGGAGGACCTCGCCATGGACTTCGGGAGTGAAGTTGCGAATCTGCAGCATATTGTGCACATTGCTTTTGAATACATTATGGGAGTGAACAGTGATCAGTGTGTTACAAATATTTACTATCAAAAACAGTCTTGATCACAATTTATTTATTACGTTTTTTTTATTTTAGTGATCAAAGTGTTCCAGATATTAGTATCAAAAACAATCTTGATCACAATTTATTTATAACTGTGACAGGTTTCGATCACTACTGTTTTCATCTTCAGACCTACAAGTCGTATACAAAGCTTTAATTAGAGGGCTACATACATCATAGAAAATACATAGAGTTATAAAGCTATAAAACGATGAATTACCAATGAGTAAGAACCTCCTTCTGCTGGAGGAGACTTTCATTTACATAGATTACATAATAATTCTTACAGATCAATAGTAAGAGAAAAAAAATCGAGAGGGCACAGTAGTTGTGCATATTTATGAAATATTGTCTATGAATTTCATATGTAGATTCCAATTTATTTTTTTATTATTACATGTGACAAATTTTAAAAGCCATTGGTATGTCTTATGTTGCATGCCAGTCTTATAAACAAATAAAAATAATGAAAATGAAAGGAATTTAGAATTATAATACTATGAACTATAGTGTTAAAAATAAAAGGATGTGAATTAGCAATATGCAGTCTAAAAGCATATAAGCAAACATTCTAAAAACAGATAGTCAGTCACAAAATCATGTTTGGTGGAATAAAATTACAAAGTAAAGATAAAATATTTCCTAAAGGTCTAAATAATTTTAAAAACGAAGGACAGAAGAGTGAACATTCTAAAGCAGATCATCGGAAAGCTCAAAGAAATGTTTGTCTTTGAACTCAAGTTGTTCGTTTAAAACAGATACCGGATTACTTTCGTGAATAAATAAATTGTGATCAAGACTGTTTTTGATAGTAAATGTAGTGCACAGTTTGAGTTGTAAGACGATATCCGGTGGCTGTACGAAAAGCATTATTCAGCATGTTGGCGTTACTGCCAGGGTTCCTCCGAGCCACAATCCGTAGCTAGCGGTCACCCACTACAGGAATGCATTTCATCCTATACCTATACTTCTTGTGCTTACATAAATTAATAAAATAATCTATACGATGTTGAGGTTATTTGTGATGCCAGCAGTGTACGCATTGCCAAGGAGCACAAAAATATTTGTTACCGGGCGGAGTCGATTCTACGACCCCTTCAATGCGAAATCCGATCTGTTACCGCTTTTTTCTTTTTTTGATCTCATTTTGTTCTGTATTGTTCGTTGAATGAAGATGGTGTCTGTTCTTTCGGAACAGATACCATCTTCATATAGTTAAGGCTAACCGGCCATTGACCTTCTTCTGTGCGGATGTACACGCGTTGCCCGAACTCTTACGGGACTCGGTAAGATTGTCTGCCGCGAGTAATGAGTGTAATGGGCAGGGGCACAACAAATGTAGTGTGTGGATATTAAGTTGGAATGTGGGTCTCACGGCGAGCGCGCACTGTCGCACTGTCCTCTGTGCCCTCGATGGCCGGGGTCATGGATTTTCACCTGCCTCGAGATGACTGGATGTTTGTGTTGTCCTCATCATTTCATCATCATTCATGAAACTGGCGACTCTGGACTGAGCAGAGTTTGGGAATTCGTACGGGCGCTGATAATCGCGCAGTTGAGCGCCCAAAAAACCAAACTTCATCATCATCATCATCACCCTCGGTGGCTCAGATGGATATAGCGTCTGCCATGTAATCAGGAGATCCCGGTTTCGAGTCCCGGTCGGGGCACACATTTCCAACTGTCCCCATTGAAGTATACGAACGCCTGTCGGCAGCTTAGGGTCTTGATTTAATTATCATGATATAAAATAGGAAGTGAGCGTTCGGGATCTGAAGGTTGTACTTTTATCACTTAAGCCCTAAGGTAGAGGCATTTAATTTGAGAACCACTACCAGGGTTCATCACATTTCCTCTGACGAATAAAAATGAATGCCATCCAGACAAGCAATCTAGGGCTTCGTTTGTCACCGACAAAAGGTAAACTACCGTTGTGATTGAGTTGAGTAGCAAGGTGAAAGGTGTCCTTTTGGAATTGGAATGGATGTGCACCACATATATTACAGCCATATTGCAGAACCCAGCTTTTGTGAAAGTGAAGTTTAACTGAATCTTAATCATAAATCAGGCATACCCTTGAGATTCAGTTCTGAATTTAATGTATGCAAACACTGTCATTCATTTAGGTCCTAGCAGAGAATTTGAAATTTGGGAACTGACATAATGTTTATCATTGAAAGTCACTGAAAGTGATAATAAATTCAAGATTTTAGCTTTCTCGATGGTTTATTCAAAAGACAGTGAAGTTTTAAAGCATTAAAAAACAATTATGTGAATTTTTTAACTTTACAGTGATGAATTTTCGGATGAGAATTTCAAAGCAATACTCTGAGTTGGCAAAGTTCCTAAATGAGGTGGAGCTACTTAATAATCTTGCATTTACAACCTGACTATGATGATTACAGTGATTGTTTGTATGCAATAACAACATAAGAATCCCAAAGATCTGAGAAAGTACGTACGAGTATAAGACAGTGAAATCTATTTTGAATTTGAATACTCTCGCTTGTTATAATATGCCGGAGCTGTAAGCGACACTTACCATAATCGTCAATGTGATGTGAGAAAAGTGGAGACACCGCCGCTCCCTTGTCTGAAGTTTAACGCTATGGTAGAGCAGCTGAGGACTCGAACACTGGACCCCAGACGTCACCGCCACTTGAGAGCTCAGCCGCAACTTTTGGCATCGTCTTCTGTCCACTACTTGTCTACATCTCGTACTTTCACTGTCTCCAAAAAGTAGCTTGATCCTTCTTCCTGCCAACAAAATCCGTCCACTCAAAAGTTACTACAGCCTGCCAATGGCTTTTCTTTGAGAAAATATCTCACCAAGAAACGTCGAAACTTCAACAAACCTGCCGCGAGGGGTAGCCGTGTGGTCAGAGGCGTCTTGTCACGGTTCGCGCGGCTCCCCTCGTCGGAGGTTCGAGTCCTCTCTCGGGCATGGATGTGTGTGTTGTCCTTAGAGTAAGTTAGTTTAAGTTAGATTAAGTACTGCGTAAGCCTAGGGACCGATGACCTCAACAGTTTGATCCCATAGTCTTTTCAAATATCAACCTACCAATGCGTTGTATTTCTTCCCCTCTTTTCCAATTAACTTCCCGCTAAGTGTCACGTCCTCCTGATGTCATTTCTAAAACACCAGTCAATGTTCATCCGGCAACCAGCATCGCATTACAGATCCCTCGAAGATGTTAAAAGCCTGTCCATGAGGCTAGTAGCCGACTTTGCTACAATTTCTGGACGTTAAGTCAAACCTGTTCTGTCACGTTTTTAGGAAAGCCGGGAGATGCTTATTTGCTCAAGTATTTCTTTTAACAAGCATCTAGCGCCAACCACTCGCTGGTAGAGTTCCGTCTTTTGTAACATCCTGCTCTCAGTTCGACAAAGAGGCTTTCAACCTCCCCCTTCCCCCATCCACCTCTTCCGACATAGCGCAGACGCTACCCTGCACTTCTCCTTCCTACATTTATCCAAAGGTCAGCATGCCCATAATTTCGTACGGCCTGTTTCGCTGGGCCTCACTGCAAGTCTCCTGCCTCATACTCACAGCATTCCTCAGTTCCAAACCTCGCCCATAAAGTAAACTGAAACACGCAGTACCATGTTAGGTTATAGAAGGTTAAGAAGAGGAAGTGAAATCAGCTCATACAATCACTGTGACATCATGACTACTGTTACAATAACTCGGCTCTCCTCTAGTTGCATAATTAAATGTGAATAAATGAAAATGCTCGGATTGCTTGCCGTCTGTCAATATGTACGCGTCGCCAGTGAGGGAGGAGTATGTTGTCCAGGTAACAGGCGCCAGACTCTGTATTGAGTGTCTTTTTTTGAACATCGATAAGGATTGTACAAACAGGTGACAGAGGAAAGATTGGAAGACTGGGGACTGTTTCGTCAATGTTTGTCTAGGTTCTTATCCTTCTTGGCTGTTGGGTAGCACCAAACCCGCTCCTATGTCAAGTCAGCTTATTTCTACATTGTCACCCACCTGCTGTGAGAAAGCATGGCAAACGGTCCTTCCCACTGTATCTGTTGTTAGTCCTTCTTCCTGTTACATTCACATATGTAGCATGGGAAGAACGATTGCTTAAATGCACCTGTTCGTTCTGTAATTAATCTGGTCTCTCGTGATCACTACAGGAGTGAGATTTAGAAGGCTGTACTATATTCCTAAATTCATGACTTATGGCTGGGTCTTAAAAGTTTTGTCGGGCTAATCTGCCAGTTGGGTAGCACTAAAACCGCTCCTACGTCAAGTCAGCTTATTTCTACATTGTCAGTTGCCTGCACATCTGCGTCATTTCCGTGGCACTCTCCCCCTGATCAGACAAACCTCTGACCATTCGTCCTGCTCTTGTGTGTATACTTTACGTATCCCTGTTAGTCCTATATGGTACGGATTCCACAGACTTCAGCAATATTCGAGTGTACGTCGCACGAGTTTTTTTGCAACCAATCTCCTTTGCAGACTGATTGAATTTCCCTAGTCTTCTACCAATGAACCGAAGTCTACAGCCCACTTTACATACAATCAAGCCTATGTGATCTTTCATGCTCCATATGTGAATGTAACAGGAAGAAGGACTAACAACAGATACAGTGGGAAGGACCGTTTGCCATGCTTTCTCACAGCAGGTGGGTGACAATGTAGAAATAAGCTGACTTGACATAGGAGCGGGTTTGGTGCTACCCAACAGCCAAGAAGGATAAGAACCTAGACAAACATTGACGAAACAGTCCCCAGTCTTCCAATCTTTCCTTTGTCACCTGTTACACCCAGATATTTGCATGAGTTGACCGATTCCACTTGTGACTCACTGATATTCTAGTCATAGGATACTACTCGGTTCCGTTTAGCGAAGTGCAGAATTTTACATTTCTCAGTGTTTAAACCAAGTTGCCAATTTCTGCGTCTGTTTGAAATCTTACCAACATTCAAATCAAATGGCTCTAAGCACTATGGGACAACATCTGAGGTCATCAGTCCCCTAGAATTAGAACTATTTAAGCCTAACTAACCAAAGGACATCCCACACATCCATGCCCGAGGCAGGATTCGAACCTGTGACCATAGCGGCAGTGCGGTTCCGGACTGAAGTGCCTAGAACCACTTGGTCACAGTGGCCGGCTATCAACATTCGATTGAATTTTTATGCAGCTTTTCTCAATATTTCAGTACGGATAACCGCATACTAAAGTCTGAGGTTGCTATTACTATTATCTGCAAAGATCCAAAGACACTGTTCTGGGGCAAACATGAAGTTATTTCTATATCTGTCAATGACTCTTTATGCAAGATAACATGCTGCGTCCGAGCTACCAAGAAATCCTCAATTAAGTTATAAATTCCCCTTTTCAGATGTCAAGAAATACTGCACCTACATGACTGGTTCTAATCATGGCTTCTGCGAAACCGCTATAGGTTTTTCAAGGAAACCGGGTACAACAATTCACCGTGACCTATCCACTAGTGCTCTGGCATTTAAGGGCTCTTGTCAAGATAGCCAGATGGAGAAAATGGACGAATTTTTGAGGCACGCTTGTAGGATGGCAAACAGTGACTACAACCCATATGAAGATGCAACATAAATACTGAGGGACGTAAATGGTAATCGTTGGAGAAAGGGCGAAATTGTTCTCACCTAACCCTGTAGCACAAACTTAAGCAGAGAGCCAGTGTAGTGAGCGGTGGCCAGTAATACGGAGACTACCATTTTTTTACCAGACTGCGCGCCAAATGAAAAAATGGGTAGTGTCGAAATGAAAAGCAGCCACCCACCAACCATAACAAGATGTGGATTTGATAAGTGTTGGCATGTCACCACTTCCAATATATTATTCGATACCAGATTAAAAAACATGTTTACTATACAGCTATGTACGGTGACTCTGAACTCCACCACAGAAATTTCCTTATGGAGTATTACTATAATTATGATTTATATGCTGTATTACCCCATGGACCTTCGTTTCTGTAAAAATACTTGCACCTCCTCCCTGAACTTTAATTCTCTTTTTAATCTTCTAAATGGTTTAAGGATACTGAAAGAGTACCCATACGGCTACACTACAGTTTTTCAACAGAATAAAAACGTCATTGTTTTCTAGGTACTCGTGTAACTTGACGGAAATGAGATCCCTTAGGCGACGCACAACCGGTGCAAGAGTGTTCTTTACAGCAATTATACTGAGCTCTAAGTGGCGGATTACTATGTTTTTTTCCTTGGTAATTGGGTGGTCATAAATAGCGACGTAATGTACTAGCTGCCTGCAGTGGCTCGCTAATAAGAAGCTGGTCACCCTGCGCGAGCACGTCTGCGCAGTGTTTACGTAAGTGTAATGAACTGCTAAAGGTGGTGTTTACTGCAAAAGGGAACAAATCAGATTTTACGATTGTCACTGGCAAGAACTGTGCTTGTTTTGTTATTTATTAAAGGATGTGTTGTTTGAATATTAGGAAAAGAAAATATCAGTTTAGAACAAAATGCGATAAAACAAGAGCTGCCGAAAGAGTGGGAAAACCTATAAACCTGTATTAAAAGATCACTAAGTGTTATTAAAATACCATTACGTTAGTAACGAATATGGAGGTAAGAAGAAGAATAGCGTTAACGTGAAAATATCAGATTCTGGTAATACAGCTTGTAGATGACAGCCGACAGCTGACAAGGGAATGAGGCTATCTTTAATGTTTATGCATACAGGCCTGAAGATGACGCAATGAACCGTCGAAACTGGTAGTGACAAAATAAAATAAAATAAAATCATAGACGGCTGTAGGTGTTTTTATTTTTTGTCACGATAGTAAACGGCCGTCGTCCCAGAGACCTCCTGCTGAAAGGATGGACATACAAAAGACAAGGGAATGGTCCTACATGTCAAGAGTTCCCATTCGTCCCGATTTTTAACAATATGTCCCAGTGTTCTCAAATCCTCTTTGGAAACAGCAAAATGTCGCACATTTTTGTCCTACGTAGCGCGACTTTCTTTCTTTCTACACTAATCACCTGCCGTAATAAAATGCTTAGTTCGCTTGAGGTTATGTAACGCTGACATAAACTTTATTCGCACGAGAAAACTCAGGCTCGATACAATACAGCGATTCTTTCGGAAACCTGATGATATCGCGGTCTTGTAAAGAACTGCAAGCGTTCCAGGTTCGGTGTGTTGTACTTTTGTACTGTAATTTAACGTTTCGAGTGCTTACAGTAATGACTTTGATAAGCTTTGTCTTAATATTACGTGCGCTGATCATGGCACCACAAGTCCAAAGTAAACAGTTAAGCGCTGCAAGAATTTCCGATTATTAAAGAACACGGTGAGAATGGGGCCTGTAGGTCCATTCCTGGTGCGAAATTTAGCATTTGAGACCCACCTATACAGTATGTCACGTGACGTTCAACAAACAAAGCTGCGCTTTTGTTTGAATCTTAAACGTCAAAAATTGATAACTAATTGTCAGTGAAGGTAGTTTCAGACATGAATAAGCAGCTTTCGGCGCAAGAAGAACATGTGCATACCACAAGATGATGCACAACTATAATTTTAAGTCTATGGGCTACACCACTCACTTACTTACTTACTTATTTATTTACTAAGTTGACCAAACTAACAGTAGTCGTTCTTTGGCCGTCCCTCTCAGTCTCCTCCATCTTCTTCGGTCCAGGTATTTTCCAGTTAGTCCCGCGGTACTCATAACCTCTCTGGTCCCGTCAGGTAATTTCAGCCGTGGTCTTACCCTGGTCTGTTACCTCTGATGTCTTCTTGCACCAGCTGCCTGCTGATCTGGCCTTCTCGCCGCATTATGTGCCCATTCTACTTCAGTCCCCTCTCTTTAATCATTGCCACAATGTCCAGCGATTTGTATAGTTCCTACGTTTCACGATTTCTCCCTTTTCTCCAATCGTATCTATCCTTCGCTGGTCCAAAAACCTGCCTCAGAAGAGCATTCTCAAATGTCACGAGTTTTCTTTCTATCTTCCGTGTTAGAGTCGAGGTCTCTGTTCCATATAGGACGACGCGTTGCTTTGCACTTCATTAGATCATAATCTTCATGGATCTCGATAGAAGCCAGGACTTCACAAACCTTTTCGAGTGCAAACCTTCACCTGTTTCCTTTTTTGATTCTTATCATTATTTCCTGTTCTGTCTCACTCCTTTCACTGAGTAAAGCCACTAGATATCTGAACTCCTTTACCTTTTCAACAGTGGAATGAACCACGGATGTAATTAAATCACCTTGCAACAGGAAGTTCTTATGCTGAAAGGCGGAAACCAAATTATCACTAACGTGACTGGCCCCTTTGTTATGGAACAAATAATGAAGGAACTGAATTATTTACTTTATTATTTTTCTCCTGTTTTTAATTCAATAATTTATTTGGCTGTTTGAGTAATTTTTCCTTACTTACCACAATTTACTTCAGTGATGCTAAATACTGGACCTGTGTAGGGCCTGAACCAATGGGGGCCTAATTTAATGATCCTTATGTAAACAAACCATACAATTTAAGATTCTAATGTAAACAAAAACTGTTCAATTGTGCTCTTAGTAATCTTTCCTTACGATCTGATTAATGGGCAAATATTTTTGACTCTTCTAACTGTTATCCTACTTACCACAATTTATGGACAAAACGGCCACTTCCCCACTCCTGTGTGATTTCCTGTTGGTAGGGTTTGAGGCCCCCTCCCCCACCGCTCACCACCTGCCCCGTCAGCATCACTCCTTAGGGCACCCAGCATCATGAAATGGACTTAGCATTCTCGCTCTGTACACCGGTTGATGAACATCTCGAAGTGTCTGGAGCAACAGCACATTCAAGTATGTACAATTTTAGGCAATTTTGTCGATTTTCTCCTTGTATTCCAAAGACACGCATAAATACGGAGCTTTAGATGTTTATCAAAATGGTTCAAATGGCTCTGAGCACTATGGGACTTAACATCTGTGGTCATCAGTCCCCTAGAACTTAGAACTACTTAAACCTAACTAACCTAAGGACATCACACACATCCATGCCCGAGGCAGGATTCGAATCTGCGACCGTAGCAGTCGCGCGGGATGTTTATCATTTAATTTGTTTACAAGGATACTCCAGTAGTTTAACAATCGGTACAGCTCCAGCAACGCACTCGGATGGGGGGCAGCCAACTGTGCCGTCGCCCCGACGCTACTGCAATGCCTGAGTCGGGCGTTTCGGCCACCCTGGGAACCACATTATGAGTCTGCACGCCCCAAAAATCCCAGTGTCTCTGTCATGGATAAACAAATGGAAAACAGGTACATTCATGGAATGATGCATGCACAGCACGTTCTGCCACTGCAGGTGTCTCCTACATAAGCAGACTCCAAACTTTAATGACATGTAAACTATGGATAGCAGCTAAAAATATGCTGTTACTGTAGTTCAGTCAGTAAGGTGCTTTCAATGTTTGAAGTAGTCTTGTCAAGTACTAACTTTATTTATTTTATTTAATGAAAACATTTTATTGGCAAGGTTGTCAATTATAGTGTTAATGTTTTACCTGTTTGCTCACTTTATATTATATTTATTTACTGTACAACTGTTTTCCCTTTAAATTGCATTACCACCACACTGTATAAAATGACATTTACTGTGTGTTGCATATATTCCTCCATTTTCCTGTATTTATTTATTTCTTATTATCCTATTGTGATTGCTTATGCACTCCATAATTCAGTTGTTACAGCTGCTAATTCTTCCTTTTAATTGATTTTCGTATTACTTTTTACATTTAATACTTCTTGGAGAAATCTTGTCAAATACTAATTTTATTTTATTTTATTGGGTTTGTTTATTCATGTGAACTGTTAATACGTAGAGCTTTCAAGTATAGAGTTTATGTTTTTCTCTGTTTGCTCCTTTTATATTCATTTAGTGTTCAACTTTTTACGTTTTAAGTTGCATTACTAATACACTGTCAAAGGTGACATTTACCGAGTGTTTGTGCCTCCGTGTATATGAAAAACATTTTTTCCAATGTTGTTTACAAATGTTGTAACTTCTTTGAGGACGAAAGTCACTTCAAGTCTGTTGATGGGCTTGTTAGCCGAATCCCAGTTAACTCAATAAATTAATCCAGTAGAACATAAGCAATACTGTTCATACCATGTATTTCATTGTCTTCGCTACACCCTGGGTTCTAGATCGAGCGCTCTTCACGTTGTGTCTTATTGCTCCCAACGCACCACAGATGATGGGGTTGACATCAGATTTTGCATTTCACATTCGACTGACCTGATGCTCAGATCCTTGTATTTCAGTTTCTTTTGGGCCACCTTATCATTAATGTTCTCATCACGTGGGACGGGTATATCGATTAAGAGGCACAGACTTTTTCTAGCAGACATACAACGCTAAGCTAGTTACCTGCAACCGTTCGGTCAGTATGTAGTAGTTGGTGGTACAGGTGGTGTGGTTGCTTTAGCTATGTGGGTGTACCATTTGCTGGAGAGATATGGTATTTCTAGATTTCCAGAAGGCTTTTGACACCGTTCCACACAAGAGGCATCTCACCTACCTGCGTACCTGTGGAGTATCGTCGGAGTTATAAGACTGGATTCCTGATTTCCGTGTTGGAAAGGTCACATTTCGTAGTAACTGACGGAAAGTGATCCAGTAACACGGAAGTGATATCCGGCGTTTGCCAAGGACGTGTTGCAGGTCCTCAGCTGTTCCTAACCTATATAAACAATCCAGGATACAATCTGAGCAGCCCTGTTATATTGTTTGTAGATGACGCTATCATTTACCGTCCAGTAAAGTTATCAGAAGCTCAAAACATATTCGAAAATAATATATTTCAGCTATTAGTCGTTCTTTTTAAATTTTATTTTCAGATCTAGATTTCAGCTACAAACTAGCCATTCTCAATGCACTATAATTTTTAATCAATGCTTCTAATGACTGTTGGTCGGGCTTTATCCACAGTTCATTGACTACTCGTATTCAAGAGACTGCCTTTACTATGCTTGTCCGACCTTTTCTGGAGTTCTGCTGTGCGGTGTGCGATCCGTACCAAACAGGATTGACGGAGGACATCAAAACATTCAAAGAAGGGCAGCTCATTTCGTATTATAGCGAAATAGGGAAGAGAGTGTCACGTATATGATACGCGAGTTGGGGAGCCAATCATTAAAACAAATGCGTTTTTCGTTTCGGTTAGATGTTTTCACGAAATTTCTTCTCCGAATAAAAATACATTTCGTTGACTGCATCCTATATAAGGAGAATTGGCCACCGTAATAAAATTAGAGAAATCAGAGCTCACATGGAAAGATACTTAAGTGTCTTCTAGAGCTCTGCAGTGAAGACACAAGCACACTTCATTGGGTCTCTTGAGGTATTCATTATGTGCCAACACTGGGCATCCAGACACACTCTAAGACAAAAGAAGGGCGCAACACAGGGGAGTTACGCAAACTGCTCACAAATCGGGACAGGTATAGATGAAAAATGCAAAATTGAAAATTTTGGCGGTCGATGTATGAATGTGTGATGCCGTAGCGTAGTTTCACCGCGTTGTTGCCGCGGATACTTAATGGGGATATGTCGATACCAGAGCGAATTACATTCTGTGTGCTCAACTGGACAGTACTTGCGACTAGCGGACAGGCACGTGAACACTATACGTAGATGTCAACTTTTGTGAAAGGACGTGAAGTTGGGCTCAAAGAAGCCGGATGGAGACTTTAGTGAATCACTCGACATTTGAATAGGAGCGGTGCCGCTGTTCGACGACGTTGGCAGGAAGGGGTGGCCCATGGCCGAACACAGAGTCAAGAATGAAGCGGTCGACCTGGAGAGGCGACAGAAAGTGAGGATCGAGCAACAGTCACAGGGGCACTCATAGCCCCGTATTAATCACTATCATTAATCTGACGTCCGACTGGTGCCTCAGTGACCACAAGGACCATTAATAGGTGGCTCCCAGAAAAAGGGTTGAAATCATGGCGCCCACCGCGCCGACTATCATTGACTTCTGCACACCAACAAACCAGTTTGCAGTGGTGTTGGGCACATACTTCGAAATGAGCCCCGGTGCCTGGAGACGCTCTGGACAGTGGTGGGGTACCAGCCTGACTACCGCCCGCTATACTGCTCGACATTTCATTTGACAGCAGGATGCCTTTGGTTATCATCCGCGTCATCCGCGGCACCATCACAGCACAGCGGTACGTACACTCCGTTTTGTTGCCATTTTTGGCAAACCATCCTAGGCTTACATTTCGGCAAGGACGCCGACCCGCACACGGCGACAATTCGTACCGTACTACCGCTTGCCTTCGTGCTTGATGAAACATTCCTTGGTCAGCAATGTCCCAGATCTCTCCCAACTGAGAACATTTGGAGCTTTATGGACAGAGCCCTCCAACCAGCTCGGGATTTTGACGATCTAAGGCCCCAACCCGACAGAATTGGGTGTGATATCCCTCAGCAGGAGCTCCAACAACCCTGTCAATCAATTCAAAGCCGAATAATTGCTTGCATAAGAGCAACAACTGGACCAATAAATTATTGACTTGCTTAATTTGTGAAGCTTTTTCTCTTGAAAAAATAGTCCAATTTCTTCTCTAATTGTAATTATTTGTTCATCCGTACATGCAAATCATATCTACCGATATCCGACCTATTCGGATAATTCCTTCGTGGTGTGTCGTATTGTTTTTTTGGTCTCAGAGTGTATTACGTAGTCGTCCTCGACTGTGCTCCACAAAATCAAAATCTGTCTTTTTCAATCATTTTCACTATAACTTTTCTATAATTCGTAGTTCTTTAAGGGTTATCCTCGACAGCTACAGTTAGTGATTCTGCCTCTGTTTCATCTTCATATTCTAAGCCACAGGTTCGTCTGATCACTGTCTACATTTAAGCCCTCCGGGCAGCTTGGGCCAAGAAGAGATTCCAGTCTCGAAGTTTATTTTTAGCGTATTGTGTCTTTTGTTTTAAGTTACTTTGCAGAAGTCAATATTCGTGAGAATTGCATTCTGTAAGCACTTTCTTGGAACCATATTATTATATTATCACATACTAAGCAGTGTACTAAATTTAAGAACGAATATTCGCGCTATCATTTAAGGACCACAGCAAAGCGAATACTACATTTAAAAATACACGATAAGAAACGAAAACCTTTTTTGACACATACGTCACGATGACAGCGACAAAATTGTAAACGATAACGAACATCATAAGAGAGGAAAGGACAATGAGTATTTCAATCACAGAAGGTAGAACTAAAAAAATAAAGAAAAAATAAGCAAGAGTGTGAGTATTTTAGTCATAGAACTTAGAAAAAAGGATCGAGATGATGTAGCTATAAGATTATGGACTGCTAAATAAGCGATCTGGATTCTAGCCTGGCGTCCATTTTGGCTGAAGTTTTCTGCTGTTTTCGTACATCAAGTCAAGCGAAAGCCACTATATGTCCGTGAAAAAAGAGTCTGCGGATGACCTTTCATATCCTTGTCTGAGTCAACCTCTGCTCAGTGTCTAATAGCAGCACAACCGACGGCACGTTAAACAAGAACGTCCGTTCTTACAATAAAGGTAAGCTTTACCTACAGACAAGAAAAACCCTATCGGAATTACAATGCGAACTGTCAGGGCATCTAGCAGTTAGCGTGAAGTGCAGAGGATGCACTATTTTTATTTAAAAGAAAAAAAAAAGAAACAGTAATCGTTTGTTTGTCTTAACTTTTTGTACCAGGGATTCACAGTCATGTAGAACGTCATATTTACGCAAGTGACTGTATCACTTTCTTTGTTTCACGATTGCAATTTTGACCTTAGGCCATTATCAAGTGTAGATTTTTGTGGCTTTAAGCCATGTTAACTTAAAATGTGTCAGCCTAAGGCCGAAATTGCAGTCGTGAAATAAAGAAAGTGTTACAGTCAGTGGCGTAAATATGATGTCTTTTATTTGTTTGTCTTTACATATAAATCGTATCTATCGGTTTCCTTCCCATTTGGATAATATGTTCTGGATGGCTCCTTTTTTTTGCCTTGGATAGTATTATGTGATCGTCTCAGGTTATCAGATTATACACGTAATGTCAGGACACTGATCAAATCCACGACAGTAGCGCGCACATCTATGTTTCGCATGTCTCCTTCGAAAGAACTGAGCGCCTTGCGCGCTTGTGAAAGCCGCTAACACTTTGCTAAGTGGAGAGCAAATAGCAGGCTTTACCCAGGCACTGGGCTCAGATCCGCTCTCCGGAAACTAATGGCGCGTGCGCGTGCGTGTCGTCCATCTCTCCCTCTCTCTTTTCTTTCACAAAACACACACACACGCGGCCGAGCGCGGTACACCATTTTCCTTCTTGCACAACCGGGTAGGCCATTCAGATCGTCACTTCGGAAGGAAGGTAGATTAGGCTTCAACGTCTCGTTGACATCGAGAGCATTAGAGACGATGTACGGGCTCGGACTGTTCCGAGGATGGGGAAGAAAACAATTTGAAAGGCCCAGCGATTTCGGGGAATCATGGCAAAACTAAATCGTGAAGGTGGAATGCGAGTCCAGTGTGCTAACCACTGCGACACCTAGTCATGGATAACGTACCTGTCTTCTTTAGTGTGGACTAAAACACTAGTAAAGGAAGAACATTTCAGCTTGTCTGGTGTGTTCGCATGTGCGCTTTCAATAAGTACACCCTATGCCGTCAAACATCTTTTATCTCCACCTTCAGGTGGATGTATCTCCCTTGGAACGCATTTCTCGCCAAATGTGTAGATGACCTCTCTTGCATCTAATCCTCTCAAGGGTTGTTTCCTGAAGTTTTTCTCCATTTACCTAAATCACCCAGTATGGAGCAGCACACAGCGTGAAGGTTGCTGCGTGACTTCTGTATCACTACAGTTTGCGGGTACATGTCTTTAGTCCTCGAACAAACAAGAGTCGCGGCACTGTAGTACCAATGATGCAGGCCATTGAGAAGTGGAATATCGTGCAATAGTTTGTCTTCTGTACTTCAAAGGGAACAATCCTGCAGCAGGTATAATGGAAGTGAACAGTAACAATGAACCGTCGTATGACACAGTGGGTACGAGATACAGATGCTCCCAGAGTGAAGAAATGTGTCTGAATGAAAAAGAACGAAGTGGTAGACCATCTTTCCGTGAAGAACTCGGAATCGAAAGGGAAGGTGAGGCTCTGATTCCGAAAACTAGTATATCAGAATTGAGTCAGGGATCGGCTTTCAACATTTTGAACACGACGAAGATCACCGATTCGAGCAGCATCGGGACTGTTGCATCTGTATCAGTCCATTCCATACGATCTCTTTAGTCGCCGTGTCACTGTGGACAGCTGCTGGCTGTATCACTATGATCACCAGACAAGGTAGCACAGCAACCTGTGGAAACATGGGATTCACTACAGACGAAAAAGGCGAAGGCCCAAACATCATTTGAGAAGGTGATGCTAAGAGTTTTTAGGGATTGCTATTGTGAGTTACTAACAGATTACGCTCGTAAGAAGAAACCGTCACTGGGTGCACTACCGAAATGTGACGAAGTTGCAGGAAGCTATCAAGAAGCGTCCAAGGAAGTGTTTTTGTTCCACAACAATGTCCCAACTCATTATCCAGAGGACACAGTCACACACAGTGCTTCTTTGGGCTGTCAAATTTTACCTCATCTCCTTATTTTCATGACGTGGCACCCAGAACTTTCCTCCTCTTTACTCGGATGAAGAAACCACTGCATGGAGGACGTTGTCAGAATGACAACGAGGTGATTCTCCAGCTGTGGCGGTTCCTGAATAGCCAAAATGAAGACTTCCACAATCAAGGTCTGCGCCAAGTCCTGCAGCGTTTGGAAAAATGTGTCACACTGAATGGTGATTATGTGGAGAAAGACACACTGTCACCATGTCCCACGGTGGCGTCAATTCTTCAAGAACATAATAAAAACTTTATACCTACCCCTTGCAAATTTTTTACCTCTGCTAAATACGGAATCATCCTTCTGCTTCTGATGTCCGATTGGCAAGAGGGTGGGAATTCGTTGTTGCTAAAAAAATGAGACGTAGCAAACCTACCTCACCGGCGACGACCCTGTGGCTGTTAGTAGTGGATCTTGCGTTCGGCGACTGCTACAACTAAGCCACTGCTGTACAGTTACGCGCGCCTCTATTTAACTTACAAGGGGCAGTCAAATGAAAACGAGAAAAATGAAAAAAGTAACATTGTTTATTATTTCGAAAGTAATCGCCATGGCTGTAGATAGAATCATCCCACTGACGGTCAGTGCCTTCATGGAAGAATGTTTGCGGTTGCCTATGGAACCATGATTGTATCCAGGCGTGCATCTCTTCATCCGAGGCAATTCGACGGCCACGAATTTCTTTCTTCAAGACTCCAAAAATATGGAAATCGTGGGAGCTGGCCCACATGTTGTCAATGTTGCCGACGATTTGCTTCGAACAAAGAGTTGCACACTTGGGTACAATCAGGGATACGTGGGCAGCTGCAAACATTCTTCCGCGAAGATGCTGGACGTCTTGCCTCACACTAGGATAAATATGTTAAGAGTAATGACGATTACTTTCGAAATAATAAGCGTTTTACTTTTTTCCATCTGTCTCGTTTTCATTTGACTTCCCCTCTTATAAAGTTCATCTTCGAGTTTCAGAACTGCCTGAACGTCCGGGGAAATTTACTGGACCCTTGGTACTTTCATGCTGCCGGCATTCTGCCTGGCGAACGTTTGACTGTTTTTTTGGCTCAGAGACCGCCTCATCCTGCAACCCTGTCTACTGCTAATAAGCATTCTAGCTAGTTCTGCCGGTTGGCAGAGTCACTCGTCACCGAAATTAGCGAGTTCCCGCAACGTCACGGGAAACCCTCTGAATCCTTCGGGCGTTCCAAAGCTTCCCTTATGCCGCACTAAGCATGGACGTACGAAATTTCCCACTCTCTCAAGTGAGCGTCCTAACTTCTGTACTGTTCATACCGCGTCCCGAACATTCCAACGTAGGAGTAAATAATTCACGCGTGTTGGGTCAGACCTCGGTGTCCAACGCGAGAAATATTTCGTTACCGAACCACAAAGGGAACATTTTCGTTTGCTAACACACTGCACCCCTTTGAAGATGTATTTCAATGTTTTTATTATAATTCTAGCTGTAGTTGATTATATGGCTCCTAAATTTACTCTACTACGTTAGCACTGTTTTCTAACTTTATGCTTGTAGAGTCTTTGTGATAACACTGTTAATTACTTTAAGAACATTACGTATTTGAAATAGTCAATGGCAATCCAAGTGTTTACAATGTTATATGCATTCTACTTTTTACTCTACATTGCTAAAATTTTCTTTCGTAACTACAGTGGATCACTTAACGTCGCCGGGGTAGTCCTGGCGACATTCCCTCCCTGCAGACGAGGAAGTGGATCGCTACTAAGTGTGAACACAGTGCTTATCGTTTACTTTCAATTGACCAGACCCTTTCACCATATATTTTTTTATTTTTTGGAGTCATCAGTCTTCTGAATTGTTTGATGTGGCCGGCTACGAATTCCTCTCCCGTGCCAACATTTTCATCTCAAAGTAGCGCATGCAATCCATGTCCTCAATTATTTGCTGCATGTTTTCCATTCTATGTCTTTCCCTTCAGTTTTCACTCTCTACAGCTCCCTCTACTACAATGGAAAAACTATTCCATTATGTCTTAACAGATATGTTACCATCCTTCAGTTTAATCTTCTCGGTTTACAAGGCACGTCACTTCGGAGAAAACACTCGGTTATTCGATAGCTGTCCCCACCATCGTCATCAGGAGTTAGAATCACTGACTGCCGGGTATTCTGCTTATACACACTCCTGGAAATGGAAAAAAGAACACATTGACACCGGTGTGTCAGACCCACCATACTTGCTCCGGACACTGCGAGAGGGCTGTACAAGCAATGATCACACGCACGGCACAGCGGACACACCAGGAACCGCGGTGTTGGCCGTCGAATGGCGCTAGCTGCGCAGCATTTGTGCACCGCCGCCGTCAGTGTCAGCCAGTTTGCCGTGGCATACGGAGCTCCATCGCAGTCTTTAACACTGGTAGCATGCCGCGACAGCGTGGACGTGAACCGTATGTGCAGTTGACGGACTTTGAGCGAGGGCGTATAGTGGGCATGTGGGAGGCCGGGTGGACGTACCGCCGAATTGCTCAACACGTGGGGCGTGAGGTCTCCACAGTACATCGATGTTGTCGCCAGTGGTCGGCGGAAGGTGCACGTGCCCGTCGACCTGGGACCGGACCGCAGCGACGCACGGATGCACGCCAAGACCGTAGGATCCTACGCAGTGCCGTAGGGGACCGCACCGCCACTTCCCAGCAAATTAGGGACACTGTTGCTCCTGGGGTATCGGCGAGGACCATTCGCAACCGTCTCCATGAAGCTGGGCTACGGTCCCGCACACCGTTAGGCCGTCTTCCGCTGACGCCCCAACATCGTGCAGCCCGCCTCCAGTGGTGTCGCGACAGGCGTGAATGGAGGGACGAATGGAGACGTGTCGTCTTCAGCGATGAGAGTCGCTTCTGCCTTGGTGCCAATGATGGTCGTATGCGTGTTTGGCGCCGTGCAGGTGAGCGCCACAATCAGGACTGCATACGACCGAGGCACACAGGGCCAACACCCGGCATCATGGTGTGGGGAGCGATCTCCTACACTGGCCGTACACCACTGGTGATCGTCGAGGGGACACTGAATAGTGCACGGTACATCCAAACCGTCATCGAACCCATCGTTCTACCATTCCTAGACCGGCAAGGGAACTTGCTGTTCGAACAGAACAATGCACGTCCGCATGTATCCCGTGCCACCCAACGTGCTCTAGAAGGTGTAAGTCAACTACCCTGGCCAGCAAGATCTCCGGATCTGTCCCCCATTGAGCGTGTTTGGGACTGGATGAAGCGTCGTCTCACGCGGTCTGCACGTCCAGCACGAACGCTGGTCCAACTGAGGCGCCAGGTGGAAATGGCATGGCAAGCCGTTCCACAGGACTACATCCAGCATCTCTACGATCGTCTCCATGGGAGAATAGCAGCCTGCATTGCTGCGAAAGGTGGATATACACTGTACTAGTGCCGATATTGTGCATGCTCTGTTGCCTGTGTCTATATGCATGTGGTTCTGTCAGTGTGATCATGTGATGTATCTGACCCCAGGAATGTGTCAATAAAGTTTCCCCTTCCTGGGACAATGAATTCACGGTGTTCCTATTTCAATTTCCAGGAGTGTAGATGCAATGGAACAGTCTGGAACCTTCCAGTAAGGGATGGAGAGACGCATGAGCGGAAGGCGAGATGAGCAGTGTATGGTGTCCCTTGTGAATGTAGTAGCATTTAAATAGGTCTGACTGAACTTTAGAAATGGGCCGCGGCTGAAGACTGCCTAGAAAACGGGCATAAAATACAACTTGAAAAGACGAGAGTTTGGCTCAAGCTCCATCATACAGGCATTCTATTATAAAAGAAGTGGCTGAAATTAGAATAAACAGCAACAAATTTAATAGACATCTTGGGTTGTCGGGTGTTCTGCTGGATATCAGCGTCGTACTTGCACGATATTTCGGTCACGTAGCTCGTGACCTTCATCAGGTGCGACCTGAGAGTGCTCCTCGAGTGGACCTGGTCCAGTATTTATGCCTATGGCCTTCCCCCTCCACTAACGGCTGCAGGCGCTTCCTCTGTGGTCTGCGCCCATTCCCTGCGACCTGCTGGAGCGTTGCTGCTCCGTTTTCCGTCCGCTGCGGTTCTAGGTGTTCCCTCTGCGGTCCGCGCTCACCAAACCCGCTCCTGCGGGTTTCATCTACAGTCTGGGGTACCAAGCGTTCCCCCTGCGGTCCGCGCCCGCTCACCACGACCTTGGTACCCCAGACCGTAGATGAATCACTAGAGTAAGCGATGCAGTGCAAGCGGGACCACGCTACTCAAGCGAAGGGTGTGGCGGATCGCCGCCAGGCGGGACGGGCTCGGGCGACCGAGTCCGCCCCGTCTGCGGCCCCATCTGGCCCCCCACGTACGACGACGCAGGAACCGACAATGGACCATGAGATGGCATATTCTAGGGAAACAGGCCCGCTTACAGCGGCGCAATTGTACGTCATCCTGCACCGAATGTCACGGGATACTGATTACAGGGAACGAGCAGCCGACGAACGAGCTCTCCACTTGTTCCACTAGTACCTCAAGTCACTCGGTTGCGTGGTCAATGAAGAGGAACGAGTACCGTCGGGAAACCTGGCAGGCGTGTTGAATACAGACGACACTGTTCTGTAAGCGGCGGCCCCGATGAGTGTTGCGCCACCAGTCCCAGTTCCAGAAGAAACTGGTGCACTGCTGGCTGCCACTCCGGTCTCTTCCAGTGAAGAGGCCACAGATATACCGGAAACTGTACCGCCAGGCGTGACGAGAGAAGACGTCACAGTCCTGCCACGTGACGACACTATCGTAGAGGCCAACCTTGGCGACCTGCTCGAGGCGGAAGCCATGGCAACACCGCAGCCCTCCAGGAAGAGGCTGGCAGCAATAGAGGAGGACGACTCCTCCACATTCTCTCAGTCTGCTTGCAGGAGATGCCAGAAGCAGAAGATGGCAGACGACCCTGCCCCCACTGAGGTACACCAGACACCAGACGACGGGTTCACCGTCCCGAAGCGGCGGCACACTGCTCGGACCAAACGGCTCCAAACAGTGCAGCCGCTCCCGACGACGAACTCACTCATCGATGTCGACGAGCCAGAGGCCATGGAGGCCACTGAGCCACCCAAGAGGCGGGCACCCTCCCCACCGCCGATAACTGTCTCATGGACGGGCACTTACAATCCCTTCCTTGATAAATTTGAGACAGTTGCGTCCGCTGCCAAGTTCAAATGTGTTGGGCGAGACCTATACCGGGTTTCGACCGCCACCATGGATGACTACCGTGCAGCCATGAAGATCATTGAGAACGACAAGCTACACTGCTTTACACATAACGCGGAGCCCGTCAAGCAGCTGAAGGTGGTTTTCCGCCGCCTCCCGCTGAAAATGGAGCCCTCGCACCTCAAAGAAGAACTGGCGGGGCTGGGCTACATAGCCAGCTCCGTGACCATCATGAAGTCGCCCAGGACGAGGCGAGACATGCCTCTTTCCCTAGTTGTCCTCCCAGACAACTTCGAAAACCGAAAAATCTTCCAGCTGCAGATGGTGGCCCGAATTGGGGTGGAAGTGGAGCTGCTCAAGGCCAAGGGGAGGCGCGCCCAATGCTTCTCCTGCCAGGGCCTTGACCACGTGGCTCGCTACTGCTCCATGCCGGCCCGCTGTGTCAAGTGCGCCGACTCCCACCAGAGTCGGGACTGTACGAAGAAGAGAGAGGAGGCGCCGAAGTGCTGCAACTGTAGCGAGCCACATGTGGCGAGCTACAGAGGCTGCGCTGCATTCCGCCGCCGCCCACGGCAGAACGGACGATCAGCACCTGCCAGGAAGGTGCAACCTGGCACCATCTACGCCTCCGCCACGGGGGGGGAGTCCGCTGACGCCACCACGAGACGACAAGCGGCCTTCCCGCCACTTCCGCCACTGGACTGGAACGAGACCGCACCATCCACCGCGCCTGGCTCGTCAGCCCCACAGGCTGCCTCCCAGGCCGACCACCACCAAGGTGGACGACGCACTGCCCGTCCACTCAACACTCCCGCGCCGCAGGCTGCTGGGCGCGCGGTCCAGCGAACAGACGCGACGGCGACGCCGCGCCCGGCCGTCCCCGCGCCTGCCGCTGCGGCTGTACCTGCACCATCAACAGGACCAGGAGCCGCAGACCTGGGAGCCCTTCTGGGCTCTCTCTCTGCCCTGCTCCAACAACTGCCCATGCTAGTCACGGCAGTCACGGAGGCCCTCCAGGCTGCTACCGTCCCCATGAAGCCGCACCATGGATAATCCACTCATCCATGGACTGACCGTTTGCGGCTTCAATGCAAACAGCCTGTTCCCCCAACAAGGTGAGTTTCGCCAGTTCATGCAGGACGAGGCCATTGACCTCTGCCTGGTCAGCGAAACTCACCTTAAACCTGGGGTCCACATGCGTGTAGCAAACTATGTTTGCTACCGCAATGACAGGCCAACAGCCGGCGGTGGCACCGCCATCTATGTACGTACATCACTTAGGCACCACCTGGTGCAACTTCCGGACCTGGAAACCCTGGAAGCCACTGGGGCGACGGTCACCACGACAGCCAGGCAGATCACGTTAGTGGCAGTATACAGGCCACCACGCGGACACCTCCAGGAGGCGGACGTCGACGCGCTGCTGAAATTTGGGGGGAGGGTGTTCATTGCGGGTGACTTCAATGTGAAGCACCCGGAATGGAACTCCCGCCTCACGAATGTCAGCGGCCGCCGACTTTCCCGCGCTGCCGCGAGGAACGGCGCCCTGATCCTGGGCCCACAGGAGCCCACAATCTATCCAGCCAGGGGACGCCCGGACGTGCTCGATGTCGCAGTCATAAAAAGCATCGGGCACCACACGACCGCCTCCACACGGTGTGCACTGTCGTCAGATCACCTGCCGGTGGTCTTCGACATAGATGTCGCCGGAACCACGCTGCCACCACGCCGACAGACGTACCGGCGCATGGACTGTGAGCGCTTCCAGGAGATAGTCCAGGAATCGATCGCGGATACACCCGATCCCGACGCAGTGGGCGCGGACGCCGCTCTGCGTGTCCTCTCCCGCCAGCTACTGCACGTAGCCGACGGAGCCACCCCCCCCCCCAAGCCACAGGGGCCCACGGACTTCTCCCGCAACCTACTGCCTCCGATACAGGAAGCAATCAGGGAGAAGAACAGGCTGTTCCGGGAGTTGTAGCTCACCCGCCAACCCACGACGAAGCGACGCCTCAACCGCATGCGGAGAGACATCAAAGCAGCGGCTGAGGTGCAAAGGAACAGCGTGTGGTCAGCCTTCGTCCCTCCCTCAACCCAGAGGACGGCAGCATCTGGCGCACGGTGAAGTCGTTCCTGCGCCGACGACAGCGCATACCACCAATACTGGTTGGGCAAGACGTCGTCTGCAGCCCAGACAGCAAAGCAGGTGTCCTGGCGGACCAGTTCCAATCGTCATTCACCCCAGTGGACGACCATCTGGATGAAGACCACATCCAGCGGGTAGCCGAGCAACTCCCAGTGTTTCTGGAGGCACGTGACGACGGGGACGTCAACGAAGCCATCTCCGAGGGGGAGGTGGCCGCACAGCTGAAGGCGCTCAATACTAGGAAGGTCGGAGGCACTGATGGGGTCACCAACCACCTGCTGAGGAACCTTCCAGCAGGGGCCCATCTGCTGCTGGTGGGTATCTTCAACCAGGTCCTTCGCTCGGGTGTCTACCACTCTGTGTGGAAACATGCAGAGGTGGTGGCCATCCCGAAAGTGAACAAGGACCCTCGTGACGCTGCCAATTACAGACCTATGAGTCTGCTACAGGCCCTCTCCAAGGTGTTCGAGCGCCTCTACGCCACGCGCCTGCTTCGCCACGTGACTGCAGAAGGAGTGATCCCGGATGAGCAGTTCGGCTTCCGGAGGGGTCACTCCACGGTCCATCAGCTGATGCGGCTGGTGGAAGAGGCCATGTGCGCCCTGAAGACGCGGGAATACCTTGGGGCAGTGTTCCTTGATGTCTCCAGGGCATTCGACTCCATGTGGCACGATGGCCTCGTGTACAAACCTTTTGTGCACGGGGTCCCGATGTCGCACGGGGTCCTACTCCAGTCGTATCTGGCCGACAGGACTTTCCACGTCCGCCTGGACGAGGGGACGTCCACGCACCGACCCATCCGTGCTGGAGTGCAGCAGGGGTCCGTTCTCGGCCCGCTGCTCTACTCCTTATTCACGGCCGACGCTCCGCGCGTGGCGCCGGTGAAGTTGGCACTCTACGCCGACGACACGGCGCTATTCGTGCGGAGTATGAAGGCAGCCGAGATGCGCCGCCTGCTCCAGCGTGGATGTGAGGCCCTTGGTGCGTGGTCGACGAAGTGGCACCTGAAACAGAATGCGGCGAAGAGCCAGGCAGTGGTGTTCACACAAAGATCACTGCCACCAGATCTTCCGCCAGTCACCGTCATGGGAAGCCCTGTCCCATGGAGCAGGTCTGGCCGCTACCTGGGCGTCACTCTCGACCAGAAGCTAACGTGGAAAGCCCACATCGAGGACGTCAGGGGCAGAGCAATAGGGCGCCTACGCGTTCTGTACCCTCTGCTCAACCCGTCGTCTGCCTTGCCTCCCCACCACGGCATCACGCTGCACCTGGCGCTGGTTCGTCCAGTGCCGGAATATGCGGCCGTGGTGGGGGGCAACGCAGCCGACACACACATCAACAAGCTGCAGAGGGTTCAGAACAGGGCGCTCGAGCTCGCTCTGCGCCTACCGAGGCTCTATTCGACCGCTCGGCTACACCGCCAAACCCGCATCCCCTTCCTCTGCGACCGATTTAAACAATCGGCGCGGCTCTTCTATGAGCGGACTGAACAGTCCGACAATAGGCTCATTAGGGACTTGGGCCATCCTATTCACCACAGGCCAACAACGCGTTGGCCTGACCTGTTACGAGATTAATATCTCGTGGCAGAGAGAGGACAACTCCACCCCAGTAAACACCTCAGGCCAATTCGTACCGTGAGGAAGCCACTCCACCGATACAGGATTATGCAGGAACAACAGTGTATGCTTAGCCTGTTCCCAACACGGGTCAGGGCAGACCCGTATAGACAAGTGACAGTTACAGTGACCGTAGATGAAACCCCCAGGAGCGGGTTTGGTGGGCGCGGACCGCAGAGGGAACACCTAGAACCGCAGCGGACGGAAAACGGAGCAGCAACGCTCCAGCAGGTCGCAGGGAATGGGTGCGGACCACAGAGGAAGCGCTTGCAGCCGTTGGTGGAGGGGGAAGGCCATAGTCATAAATACTGGACCAGGTCCACTCGAGGAGCAGTCTCAGGTCGCACCTGATGAAGGTCACGAGCTACGTGACCGAAATATCGTGCAAGTACGACCCTGATATCCGGCAGCACACCCGACAACCCAAGATGTCATTAGATCGCCGGGAAAGACTGAAGAGCTACATCAAATTTAATAGAGATTAGGGGTACACAGTTAGCAGAGCATGGTGACGGGCTTTGGACACTGAACGAAAGCAAAGACGGAGGGAGGCTTGACATCACAGGAACGCGTTAGCGTCCGTTCCTAACGATGCGCCGTATGACGTCACTCAGTCCCGCGCGAAGCCCACAAGAAAGAGGAGCCGTGGGGCGTACGTCACGGCAGGCGACACTTCAAGGCTAACGAGTGCCGCAGCCGTCTCTGGCGAGGAACAGGCAATCTCACTGGTTGCCAAAATTAAAGCAACAAACCTCTATTTCCCCAACCTGTGTCTAATTCACGATGTAATCAGATGTCCGTATGGTCGTGTTCTGCACGAAAGATGACATTCCGGTCGACGAACAACCACGCCAACGCTGACGTCAGGACACGGGGTAATGTTTGCTAGCTAGTCTTACACCCACAATCGCTGTGTACACAGTCAGACACGGTGCACTATGGCACAGAGAAGATGCCTACAAGACTCACTACTGTGAAGGTGCATAGGAAGACTGGGAGGAGGACAGCGGGAAACTGATGTGACCCGATGGCTTAATGGGAATCGTTCTGTCGTTTCTCAGATGAAGCGACAGTTTGTAGAGATCGAATCTGTATCCTGAAGATCAGGACACAGAAAGAGGGGATCGTCAACTGGCTGTAAGGACACGACGATACTGCACGGTAACTGTCGTCTGACCTCACAGCATCCACTGGACGTATTGTGTCGAGGCAAGCGGTGTACAGAAGGCGTCGGCAGATTGGCCCTTATTGTCAGAGACTATATGTACCTCTGACGTCCGTCTAGAGTGGAGTCGTCTACATACCACGTGGACGGTCGAACAACGGGGCAATGTTCTTTTCACAGATGAGTCCTGATTTGGTCTGGAGATTGATTATCGACGGTTTCGCATGCGGAGGGAACAGGGAACACGATTCTGGGTCCCAAATATGGTGGAAAGAGATCGATATTAGATCCCTAAAGGTGTGGGCAGGAAATATGGTGACCACACGAGCACCTCTTCATGAAATTGTCCAGGTGAATCGGCAAGGTTTAACTGCTGTCAGGTATCGTGACGAGATCTCGGGACCTCACGTGCGGTTGTTGCGACATGCTGTGAATCCAGACTTCATACTGATGGACGATAATGCTCGACCTAATAGTGCACAGGTGACTGAATTTTCCTGGAAACGGAAGGTACTGCAGGGACCGCGTGGCCTGCTCAGTCGCCCAATTTGAATACCCCAAAGCATGTCTGGGATGCACTAAGGAGACAGGCTGCATCACGTCAGCACACCAACCACTCTCCAGCTCTGCAGGAAGAATGGGCGTTAGTGACTCAAAGTGAGACTGATGACATCATTCAATGCATGCCCCGTCCTTGTCAGCTCTGTATTGCTGCCAGAGGTGGTCACACACCATACTGAGCACATTAACCAGTTGTCATAATGTGTGTGCAAATCCGTACGTTGAAGAAAACGAAGAACATTTTTGTCTACCGCTATGCGCGTCGCAGTTGTCTACGTTCTGTTTACATTACATTGTTTCTACATTACTATCATCTGTTTATACTGTTTTGTAGCAAAACAAACGCAACACCAAAGTGTTTCAGACGAGTTGAATAATTCTTGACTGCACTTTTAAATGCAAGCAAGTTCTAGATAGCACTCAGCAAAGTTAAATATATTTAGTGGGTACCTTCGGAATTACATACTAATTTCCCGTGGGCCGTGCATGGAGCTGAGAGTTCGAGAAGTGTGGTGGACAAGCCGACAAGTTTGACGTCATCAGTTCGCTGTGGGGCCCGATTTCTCGTGGGGCCCGACCCCATGGCAGGATGGAGATACTAGGAGCTGTCCAACTTGGCTTCTGGTCATGCGTCACTCCGGCTCTATGTGGAAAGTTCCATATGCTGCCATTGGATCCATATAAGCAGAACACCGTACCAGTCTCGGCAGTCACTGGTTTTAACTCCTGATGATGATAGTGGTGACAATTATCAAAGACTCGAGTATGTTATTCGAACTTACGTCGCTTGTAAACTGAGAATGTTTAACTTAAGGATGACACTGAGAAAGACTCTGGCGACATGTCCTGTCCCCTATCCCTTCTTCCTGTTAGGGTTTTCCGTACATCCGTTTCCTTCCTGATTCTGTGGAGAACTTTCTCATTTCTTACCTCATCGGTCCATCTAATTTTCAACTTTGTTCTGTAGCACAACATCTCAAATGCATCTGTTCCTTTATTTTCCGATTTTCCCACATTCCATGTTTCACCACCAAACAATGCTGTGGTTCAAACTTACATCCTCAGAAATTTCTTCCTGAAATTGAGCCCTATGTTTAATACTAGCAGATTTGTCTAGGCCCAAAGAACCAGACCAACTATAAGAACTAAAATTTACTCTACAAGCTCTCATTGATACATTTTGTGAGAATGTTAGTAACTATTACTGTCACATTCGTTCGTTTATTAAATCAATACGCGATATCATAAAGAACACCTGCGTGAGCTCGACTACATGTTTGGAATTGACGTGCAACCCTCATGATTACATTTTTTTCCATAGGCGTCAATGTATCGCGCAATTTCCTAGCTACATCTACATGCGGTGGGCTCTCTGAAGTAACGTATTCATATGTGTCCTCTATTTCATCACAATCACAAGCCGATGTATCCTATTTCTCCATAATACAAAGATGTCTAGGATAGCTCCAAGACCAGACAAATAGTAAATAAGCCCAGTTGTAGGCGTAAGGTATTTGCTTCCCAGTCTTTCTGCGACAATAGGTAGAAGCCCATAACCTTCTGCGAATGCCCACGCTGTCTGTGGTTTCAGAACATACTGTCAAGATTTTTGGTCTTATATTTTTTCCTACATTCATAGTCTTCTAACATGTCTCCAATCTTTTAGAAATTTTATTTTCTCTAATAACAACGTCCAGAAGACAAAGCTCCACGATTATTAATAGTGCACTATTTGAGGAAATTCTGTATTACCCATTTAATCGCATGAGAACGTTCCTCTCCTTTCTTCTCACGACAAGGCCAAGCTTAATCAGTGAAATTCTATGGCCGCAGACGTTGAAACCATAGTAGACTGCGGCTGTTGGAACAATACACTGTTGTCAGACGGTTTCATCAGACTCCAGGGTGAGTGAAACCGATTTTGACCGATGGTAATCACTTTATTGGTCATAAGCGATACCCTTTGCGAAATCACATCGACTTGTGCTATAAGGTTGCAGCGCCTCTCTAGGATGATATCAGAAAATTTCGTCTCCCTCTGCCTTAAGACTGGTGCTCCGTCGACTCTGTTTGTTGGGTCTCTTGTTAATGTTTCTTAAGAATGTAATACCTCGACGTAATCAGTTTACTGGTGGAACACCATCGCGATAGGATGATTATCGCTGTGTATGCCCCTTACCTGCTCTCAATACGCCTGTCATCACTCACCAGCAAGAGCAAATCGTCAGCGTAAACTATTAACTCCAGCAACGCTCTCTCCTGACACAGCTGGTCTAAGGTAGGTTTTATGTGGATATCCCAGATCACCAGTCCCACAATGAGATCCGTACACGTACCACAGAGTAGTGTGTGTATACACCGTCTGACACACAGTTCATGCAGCTGTCTCTAGCCGGCGATGCGGCTGCCGAACTCCAAACTGGCGGCGGCAGGAAACTCATAAATGCAAGGTGGTGGTGCTGGTGGGAAATTCAAGAATATGCAATACGGAAGTGGAGGTAAGTTTAAATAATCCAAGATGGTGGAATTAGCACAGTTGTGCTAATTTTAAAATGACAGACAATTATAAATGGTTCAAATGGCTCTGAGCACTATGGGACTTAACATCTGAGGTCATCAGTCCCCTAGACTTAAAACTACTTAAACCTAACTAACCTAAGGTCAGCACACACATCCATAACCGCGGCAGGATTCGAACCTGCGACCGTAGCAGCAGCGAGGTTGCGGACTGAAGCGCCTGGAACCACTCTTCCACAGCGGCCGGCGCATACAATTATTAAAAAAAAGGTCAAGATGGCATAACTATCCCAGTAGAGTTTTATAAGCCCTCTGACATCACAATCGGAACTACCTGAATTTTCTGCCATGTTCAAAAGTGTTTGAATGATCTGTATCATTTATAAAAAAATTCGTAAAGTGTGTAACTCCAAGTATTTGAGTGGCAAAACTACACCCCACAGGCACACCAGCACATGCACAAACACGTCTGTGTGCACGGGAGGACACACAGACACAGACACATGGGTTTAGATCTACCAGTGACAGCCCAGTATCTTATCAATCATAAAAATGAAACAAGATAATCAGTATGAAGCTGCCACAAAAAACATGCAGAAATACATTATTTTTTCTTGGAATGGGTTATAACCGAGATACAAAAATTAAAACACGTAATAAGACCAATTTGTACTGTAAATTCAAAAACAGCAGGCCAAAACCTATTTAAAGAACTGGATGTACTAACTACTTCTTCTCATTGTATTTATTCCTCAATAATAACTTCTTGTAAGTAATATGTCTGTTTTTCCGACGTAGTTCAGTACACGATATCAAGATGAGGCGTGAGCATCCGTGGGTTGCCAGTACTGAGCAAGAAACGAGTAAAGATTCCCCCTCCCACGATCCCTCTAGTGGGACCGGCTACGCTCTCCTTTCTCCGCTCCTCGCATTCCCCTGAGCTAAATTGTTTTCCTTCTGAAGAAGCACAAACAGAAAAAATATAGTACTCTAGAATATAACAGAATGAAAGTATGCACTGCGCGGCCCCTCTCGCCGAAGGTTCGAGTCCTCACTCGGGCATGGGTGTGTGTGTGTTGTTCTTAGCGTAAGTTAGTTTAAGCATTGTATAAGTCTAGGGTCCGTTGACCTAAGTAGTTTGGTCCCTTAGAAATTCACACACATTTGAACAGTTGAAAGTATGCAAAACCAACTAGCTTTTGCGTTTCAATCTGAGTTAATAGAGATTATTCTTCCTGATAACATTTTCTTCTTGTTGCAAGTGAATGGTTCCTGAAAGGGTCAGTATATCGCAATAAAAATACCTCAGATAAAGTCTTCCGTGAGGTTAGAGTTCAGTTTAAATTGGCATATGTAATCCTTGAAACCGTTACGGATACAATCTAAAAAGTAAAATTTGTGGGTGACGGAACCCAAACTGTCAAATTTAAAAACAAATGTTTGACAAGCCGATGGCTTACTTCCATTTGCTTTCAGCTGCATCTTCAAAACAATTGTGAGAATTTGGAATACAAAACTTAAAAAACGCGTAATACTACAACCCGTGATGGAAAGACAGAATAGAGGTGTTGTAATAAATTGATTAGCTTTCGCATTTAATTTGGCCATATTTTCTGAAGGCATGATAAATGATAAACGTAGCAGTACAAGTCGATCTCCTAGAAGACAGAGTCTAAATGGCAGAGGAAACAAAATTTATGACGAATATGAAACGCGCTCCAAAACTTTTAAGAACAGATGTTGGTTCAGTTCAAAACATTAAGATGTTCTAATATTGGGGGAAACCAGTCAAAAAACGGTGTGGAAAAATCATTTACGGAGGAAAGCAAACACCGTATGGAAATAGCTTCGATACAACTAAGAATACCTATATCAACAAATGCTCTGGCGAGCTGTTGAATATATGTATACCCATACGTCTGAATCTTTGCAGTGTTTGTAGAGTTTCTTTTCAACGTTAGCATCATAGGCACGCTTATCACTGTCGTATGAGAAAAAGCATTGTTGGTAGCGAAAATAGGATATTAATAGATTTATTTATCGCGAAACAGTTGTTTTGAATATTTCCCTGCACTATGCTCACAACTGACACCTAACTGTTATTTCTATAAAAGAAATGATACAATTTTTTTACTCCTTATTTGCGAAAAAACAAAATTTGCATCTTTTGACGATATAAGTGAAAGATAAATTATGTAACTACCAAGTTTAAATATTACTTACCCATATAACAATACCTTTCTAAAATTTTAGATGGCTAGCTCTTCTTGCTACAACCATGATCAAACAAACACAAAATCTTGTGAAAAAAATCACTAGGCGTTTAGATTGAGGTCATATGCGCTCCTCAGGGAAGTCTTTTCATGTTTGAGATTTAATTAGCTTAAGGGGCTCCGGAACGCCCTATACTTGCAATGTTAAAATAACGCTTATAAATTACATCTTTCCTCACAAAGTATTTGAGGTAGGAAGTTGAACTTTTTACAGATTATTTATTGGAATATGGGTTACAACTTAACACAGGGATTTTACAAAATTTTAGTTCAGTTATTAAAGATGATTTTTTTCCATTGTAATGAAAATTCACAACATTTTTTTGCAATTTTTTATTTATATATTCAAAAATATACAGTTTTTTGGAAAAAGGCTGTGTTAAATTTCGCAGAAGGTACTGTGTAACATTTACTGAAAGTTTGAAACAAATATGTTTGGAAGATCCTTAGAAAACATGTAATTAGTATGAGAAAATAAAAGTTTTGGGAATCAAGCGACAAAGATTGGATTAACTTTTTAGTGCATTCCAGGTCCATAGGATGGATTATCTTCATCCTCTGCAAACTCCTCCTCCAGCTTCCTCTTGTTCCTCCTCCTGTTTACTCTTGCTTGTATTTCTAGACTCTTTACAGCCCTGTCTGCAGCCCGAAGGCGTTCCTTGTCTAAAGCAAGCATCGCTCGTTGTCGTGTTCGTAGATTTTGCTACCATTTTCTTCAGTTGCAGTTACTGCAACACTGTTCCAAAAGGTGGTCATGTATGAACACTTATCACATTTCAGTTGTATTTCATTAGCAAGTCCTACGTGCTTTATTATGGAGAGTTCCAGACCAACTTCACTACAATGAATACATCTTACACAGTTTGAAAAAATTCCTTTGAGAACCAACATCTCAAATATTTCATTCACATCCGATTCGCCCATAAAACATTCATAGTTTTCACTCATTGAACCAAGCTTCTTCTGTGAAGTAATTTCTTTCCCACTTTGACTCCTATGGGCAGGTGTACTTGAGAGGTTAGGTTCACTCACTTGGTTATCGTCTTTATTGTTTACAGTAATAACACATACCTTTGGCTTTCCAACATTTCTCCTTTTCTTAAAAGCCTTCAGAGGATTTCTTATAACTTTACTTTTACTCATTATTATACTTCAACAAAACAGAGACTTAAGAAACAGAATTAATTACGAATATTTTCGAGATAACGACAGAGTAAATAAACATGAAACAATCGACAATCACACCAGCGATATATATTGCACCATCACAGGTTAGCCACAACACATACTTTATCTCACATCACTAAAATGTACCTGATGAACACGGACGTTAATAATAACACCATTTGACAGCAGTTTAAAGGCGCCACAGTGGGTCACGCCCATGTAGAACACATTTCAAAAAAAATTTAAAAATAGTTGTAGTCTTCGGAATTGAATAAATTATATATCTATTAAAAGGTAATAGTCTGCAGATTCAGAAAACGCAAAAAAGTAAAAATTGAACTTTTCATGATTTTGAGCCTTTCCGGAGCCCCTTAAGACTTGTCGTTTAGTAGTTCAGTAAATGTAACTTCTTGTTTTCTTCAGCACGTGTTTCTCACTTTGTGCTGTGCGATTTAAAGGTAACTGCTTAGCCATTCGCACAATTTGACGTACACTTGTAGAAATATTCAGATACGTCTCTGAATATGAAACTCAGTTGAAAGATGATCCTTGTGACGACCCCTCAAATCTTAATTTTACCTATTTGTCACCATCATGATATCTGGCAAAACGAGGCTTAATCTAGTAAACGGCCTCTCAGCAATTTAAATAACTGGTACATTTCAGGTTACCCACACACTGTTACGATTTACATTGTCTGACAAATACATCTTACTAGTGGACAGCCCAAGTTTCTCCCTATACTCTCAAATGTTTTGCTCCCATGTTGCCAGCAAAAGCAAGAATGCATGGCAATCTGCTCTAATTCAGACTGATATTATTACCTCTGTTAACATCCCCAAGCTACTTTCAAGTTGTTTCGTCTTTCGTTGGAACGCAAAACGGCTGGATCGTTGATACTTCAGTCTCCTCAAATAATGGTAGGTTTTGGGGGAAACTGCTGTTAAAGAACCTTAACTGAAAATACAACGCAGATACGAAAATTTTCTTCCAGTCAGCTATGTGTGAAACCAAGCGGAAATTTAAGTGGCATTAACGTATTCATCAAATGAATGGCTGACTATATTGCTAGAGTTCGAGCTAGTTCTTCGACTTCAGTCGGAAAAAGAATTTCGAATTCCGAGTAGGTGATGGAGATACTACATATCACTATTATCGATATTACGTATTATGGTCTTATTGAACATCGTTGTCCGCTTTTACTTAATGTGACTTCCGTATAACCATGCTCGTTAATGTGATATCGACGTAAATATTTTATTCATTTTTTATAATAATTTATGTAATTATAATTAATCTATGGATGTTGTTGTTGTTGTTGTTGTTGTGGTCTTCAGTCCTGAGACTGGTTTGATGCAGCTCTCCATGCTACTCTATCCTGTGCAAGCTTTTTCATCTCCCAGTACCTACTGCAACCTACATCCTTCTGAATCTGCTTAGTGTATTCATCTCTTGGTCTCCCTCTACGATTTTTACCCTCCACGCTGCCCTCCAATACTAAATTGGTGATCCCTTGATGCCTCAGAACATGTCCTACCAACCGATCCCTTCTTCTGGTCAAGTTGTGCCACAAACTTCTCTTCTCCCCAATCCTATTCAATACTTCCTCATTAGTTATGTGATCTACCCATTTAATCTTCAGCATTCTTCTGTAGCACCACATTTCGAAAGCTTCTATTCTCTTCTTGTCCAAACTATTTATCGTCCATGTTTCACTTCCATACATGGCTACACTCCATACGAATACTTTCAGAAATGACTTCCTGACACTTAAATCTATACTGGATGTTAACAAATTTCTCTTCTTCAGAAACGCTTTCCTTGCCATCGCCAGCCTACATTTTATATCCTCTCTACTTCGACCATCATCAGTTATTGTGCTCCCCAAATATCAAAACTCCTTTACTACTTTAAGTGCCTCATTTCCTAATCTAATTCCCTCAGCATCACCCGACTTAATTAGACTACATTCCATTATCCTTGTTTTGCTTTTGTTGATGTTCATCTTATATCCTCCTTTCAAGACACTGTCCATTCCATTCAACTGCTCTTCCAAGTCCTTTGCTGTCTCTGACAGAATTACAATGTCATCGGCGAACCTCAAGGTTTTTATTTCTTCTCCATGAATTTTAATACCTACTCCGAATTTTTCTTTTGTTTCCTTTACTGCTTGCTCAATATACAGATTGAACAACATCGGGGAGAGGCTACAACCCTGTCTTACTCCCTTCCCAACCACTGCTTCCCTTTCATGTCCCTCGACTCTTATAACTGCCATCTGGTTTCTGTACAAATTGTAAATAGCCTTTCGCTCCCTGTATTTTACCCCTGCCACCTTTAGAATTTGAAAGAGAGTATTCCAGTCAACATTGTCAAAAGCTTTCTCTAAGTCTACAAATGCTAGAAACGTAGGTTTGCCTTTCCTTAATCTTTCTTCTAAGATAAGTCGTAAGGTCAGTATTGCCTCACGTGTTCCAGTGTTTCTACGGAATCCAAACTGATCTTCCCCGAGGTTGGCTTCTACTAGTTTTTCCATTCGTCTGTAAAGAATTCGTGTTAGTATTTTGCAGCTGTGACTTATTAAGCTGATAGTTCGGTAATTTTCACATCTGTCAACACCTGCTTTCTTTGGGATTGGAATTATTATATTCGTCTTGAAGTCTGAGGGTATTTCGCCTGTTTCATACATCTTGCTCACCAGATGGTAGAGTTTTGTCAGGACTGGCTCTCCCACGGCCGTCAGTAGTTCCAATGGAATATTGTCTACTCCGGGGGCCTTGTTTCGACTCAGGTCTTTCAGTGCTCTGTCAAACTCTTCACGCAGTATCATATCTCCCATTTCATCTTCATCTACATCCTCTTCCATTTCCATAATATTGTCCTCAAGTACATCGCCCTTGTATAGACCCTCTATATACTCCTTCCACCTTTCTGCTTTCCCTTCTTTGCTTAGAACTGGGTTTCCATCTGAGCTCTTGATATTCATACAAGTCGTTCTCTTATCTCCAAAGGTCTCTTTAATTTTCCTGTAGGCGGTATCTATCTTACCCCTAGTGAGATAGGCCTCTACATCCTTACATTTGTCCTCTAGCCATCCCTGCTTAGCCATTTTGCACTTCCTGTCGATCTCATTTTTGAGAGGTTTGTATTCCTTTTTGCCTGTTTCACTTACTGCATTTTTATATTTTCTCCTTTCATCAATTAAATTCAATATTTCTTCTGTTACCCAAGGATTTCTACTAGCCCTCGTCTTTTTACCTACTTGATCCTCTGCTGCCTTCACTACTTCATCCCTCAAAGCTACCCATTCTTCTTCTACTGTATTTATTTCCCCCATTCCTGTCAATTGCTCCCTTATGCTCTCCCTGAATCTCTGTACAACCTCTGGTTCTTTTAGTTTATCCAGGTCCCATCTCCTTAAATTCCCACCTTTTTGCAGTTTCTTCAGTTTTAATCTACAGGTCATAACCAATAGATTGTGGTCAGAGTCCACATCTGCCCCTGGAAATGTCTTACAATTTAAAACCTGGTTCCTAAATTTCTGTCTTACCATTATATAATCTATCTGATACCTTTTAGTATCTCCAGGGTTCTTCCATGTATACAACCTTCTTTCATGATTCTTAAACCAAGTGTTAGTTATGATTATGTTGTGCTCTGTGCAAAATTCGACCAGGCGGCTTCCTCTTTCATTTCTGTCCCCCAATCCATATTCACCTACTATGTTTCCGTCTCTCCCTTTTCCTACACTCGAATTCCAGTCACCCATGACTATTAAATTTTCGTCTCCCTTCACAATCTGAATAATTTCTTTTATTTCATCATACATTTCTTCAATTTCTTCGTCATCTGCAGAGCTAGTTGGCATATAAACTTGTTTTACTGTAGTAGGCGTGGGCTTCGTATCTATCTTGGCCACAATAATGCGTTCACTATGCTGTTTGTAGTAGCTTACCCGCATTCCTATTTTCCTATTCATTATTAAACCTACTCCTGCATTACCCCTATTTGATTTTGTGTTTATAACCCTGTAGTCACCTGACCAGAAGTCTTGTTCCTCCTGCCACCGAACTTCACTAATTCCCACTATATCTAACTTCAACCTATCCATTTCCCTTTTTAAATTTTCTAACCTACCTGCCCGATTAAGGGATCTGACATTCCACGCTCCGATCCGTAGAACGCCAGTTTTCTTTCTCCTGATAACGACGTCCTCTTGAGTAGTCCCCGCCAGGAGATCCGAATGGGGGACTATTTTACCTCCGGAATATTTTACCCAAGAGGACGCCATCATCATGTAATCATACAGTAAAGCTGCATGCCCTCGGGAAAAATTACGGCTGTAGTTTCCCCTTGCTTTCAGCCGTTCGCAGTACCAGCACAGCAAGGCCGTTTTGGTTATTGTTACAAGGCCAGATCAGTCAATCATCCAGACTGTTGCCCTTGCGACTACTGAAAAGGCTGCTGCCCCTCTTCAGGAACCACACGTTTGTCTGGCCTCTCAACAGATACCCCTCCGTTGTGGTTACACCTACGGTACGGCTATCTGTATCGCTGAGGCACGCAAGCCTCCCCACCAACGGCAAGGTCCATGGTTCATGGGGGGGTATCTATGGATATAATTTTAAAAATAATGTACTGTAAAAGATTGCAAAAGTTAAAACTTTCACTGTGACACCGGTTCATGCATAAGGAAAGTAGGTTTGATTTGTAATCATGTAAAACATGGAGGGAAGACATTCCACAACGGAACTGGCTAGGCGGAAATAGAAAAGTTGGTTCTGGTAGGTCGAAATGGAGGGCTCCTGTGTGGCGTGAGTCAGTCGGAGGCCGGCAGGCAAAGGGGGCGCATCGTGTGAACTGAAATAGGCGAGACTAACTGCAAGATTATATAGTATAGCCTCGAATATGGAAATAATTCGGCCTATTATTCACAGCATACTTCGGTTAGCTCTGTACTATGAAAATCCGACGCTGAGAAGAGAATTTTCAGAGCTTGTTACATAAGAAGAGCCCTGGATACTTTTGCCGTGTTTTTTTAATAGCACAGGAGATCGACACTGCCACCACTTCCAACTCAAATTATCAGTTGAATACTGCATAACTGCATGAACTAGCAATTATCTCGCTTAACAAAAGTTCATAAACTTTGTGGAGTTGAACGTAAGCGTAGACCTCCGCGGCCGTTGTAACTGTCAATAAAATTCTCCTGGACTGTTTACCGCATTGGCAATATCTAAAACTGTCCGACGTTTCGGGCATTATTGCAGCTGGTCTTCCTCAGGGCTGAGCTGACTGTGGAGTTTCTCGCGTCCGTCGGCCGTCGTAATTTAATATATATATTATTATTGTTATTATTATTTTTTGATTGTTGCCGACTTACGTGGTGGGCCTTAATAAAAATGATATTTAAGTTGAACAATGTAATAAACTTTTCATAATAATTTCCTCGGCTAGTCAGTTCACTTTATAGCAAGAAATCTTTAGTTATTAATTAAAATTGCGGCCCACACACGCGTGAGAGTATTTTTCTTACCTCCGTTAACCATTGTATTGTAGTCAGAGTCCTGGCTCTGGGTCTTGGCTATGGTACTGAAAATAAGAATCTTAAAGCTAAGTATTTCTGCAACTTCGTGCGGCTGTGGAGAAAAATTAATATTATGCTAATAGCGGGCGAGTTTTCCGCTTCCGCTAATTTTTCATAAGTTAATATCGCCACGTAATGGCGTCGTTGGCTGCATCGGCCGCTGCGATTGTTGAGCCGTAAATTACTTGAATGCAGGTTAATTCAAGGAAGGCGGACATGAAATCGGGATCACCTCTTACAAATTAAAAGTGCACAATAATATTAAATCGTTATATTATATGTTTAACTCATACAAATATGCTTACATTTGCCAGCACTCGCAAGATGTCCGTCGATATACAATAAAGACAAGAGAAGAAGTGAAGTCGACTAAAAAATTAACAAAAGAGCGTATCTTGTCGTCTCTTTAGATCATTCTGTCATAAATTATTTCTTTGCAATCTAAACCTACACAGAGAAATTATTATTTTACGGCTACATGATAAAAATTTAGCACTGGGGACGCTATATTGCCCCCCGAAATGTTTATGTCATAAAAAATGTTCGTGTTTTTTGACATAAATATTTCCTCTTTCATGTCCACAGTGTCCACACGCAGATTGTTCTTTCACAGTTTACACATGTCACATCGTATATTGTAATTACTGAGGTGTGTTGCACACAAGGTGTAATACAGATGAAGTTATCTACATAACAATATAATATACAATTGGTTACGTATACAGTTATGTACAAAAGGACATAGAATACAACTAGTTTTATTTTGGCCGCTTCTTCTTAGGGTTGCAACTTTTGCAGTGTTCAAAGGTATACAATCACTAGTTGGTCCATAAACTTGAAGTCCCAGGGGTGTCAACTGTTCGCTCCCCTTTTGGCGCGGCCGTAGGGAAACCTGGGGAAAACCTCGGCGGAGAGACAGACTAACTGCTTTGGTCACTTTCACTTAATTGTTTCTGGAATGTCATTGGAGTACAGGATGTGCATACAAGTATTTTTGTTGCACTATGTAAAAAATGAGGTCATTATAACAATTGATTGCGGTGTCATTGATGATCTACGCCGCGACGTTTAGCTCGCGACGGCGTCGGTTGGTGTGTTCGGTGCTCGGCGTTCGCGGCGGCTGCGGAGAGGTCAACGCCCGCCCGACGCCAGCGTGTATCTCGCCGTCGCGGAACGTCAGAATCAGCTGATCGGCTGCACGGTTGGCGATGCGCTTGTCTCGCCCGAGCGTGGCGGAGTGAGATGATATTCGCTCCCCCCCCCCCCCCCCTCCCGCTCTTGTTGGCAGGAGTTAGCTCTGCTACGCATCTCCGATGTAGTACATGAAACATACACACAACCAACGTAATATTTGTTTCCCGCTGCAGATGGTTACGCTAGTGGGAAAGAAGCATTTATTAGTGCGGCAGAAGTTGTTAAGTTTTCGCCAGTTTCCGAGTGTCTTGCAGAATACATGACATGGATCTTCTCCCGTGAACGCAGTTTTGATGCAATACTGTTTCCATTACACGTCAGTTTTTGTCTTGACAAAATTATTTTTTTCGCCGCACTCGCAGGCACTGGTGAGTGTCCCAATACGAGCTTAGCACAAACATTCGCCGTTTCTGCGGTCGCTGTTTTGCAACAGTCCACGCATCGCATTCCAATCTCGCATTGTTGTACTCACTGAAATTACAGTCTGTCCCAAAAATATTGACTGTGGGTTCACTTCACGTTAACAGTTCACATTTATAAGCAAATTCACAGTTTTTCGTGCGTAATATTGGCGTTTGGCGTCTTCACCGCTGTTGAACGTTCAATACTAGCACTTCACTGTCCATATCACAGTCTCACCTTCACAGTTTTTCACACTGTTTAAAGTAACTGTTTCGATTAGTTCACAAACACTAATGTATTTCATTCAGTCTGAACTGGATTTCGGCTCGTGCTGGATTTTACCAGTCTCTCGCACTAATTGTCTCTTTTCATTTTCCACTTAGAGTCGTACTTGCCTTCAGATTTTTTGACTATACAATTGTATTTCCGTCTCATCTGAGGTAAGTCCCCATGTCATGTCTGCCCACTCATTGCGTACTTGCCCTCCAGAACCAGGCTCGACTTTACAAAACTTTGCCTCTCGCATTATTGTACACATTTTATAATCTAGGCCTAGCGTGCAAGTTCCTCGATTAGTGTTAGATTTGTGACTTTTGTTTACACTACAAATTCGTGCAAATCTCTTCCTTAGCAGATGGCAATATATTTTAACAGTGCTTAGCGGTAGTCGCGTTTACTGATTTGCTTTGTACCTTGTCCACAACACATGAGGTACCTTGGGTGATGTACACCCTGCACTCATGTTGTTTAGTAAATTATGATTGAGCATATTTCACGATCGAAATAGACATAAATACATGGAACAACATATACACTATAATATTGAATTTCATAAGTTGTGTTACTACTACAGTTCAAAAATATCCATGACACACTAATGAAAAATTTCTTCATCATTACATGATGTTGAATTTTTTTAAAATATTTTTTAAGCACTTTTCAGCATGAAATTTTTAAAATATTCTTAAATCTACATTCATTTTTTCTTCAAAATGCAATTCTTTAAAAATACTATTATTCCTTAACATCTACAAAATTGAATCGCACTAATCTTGTGTGCATCATTGTCTTTAAATGTTACACTAAAATCTAAACATTTACACACAGAAAAAATACAGTATAAACTTAACCTACTACTCATATATGTAAACGTTGCTCTACTGAGCGAAGTTCTGTAAGTCTTTGTATGTATTTTTCTTGTTTCCTTCGTAATTGCCTCCTTCTTTGACCACGGGATGGTGTAGTTTGCGTGACAGAAAGTATCGTGAGGTACCACTTCGATGTTATAGGTGTAGCCCTCGATAACACCGGGTTTTTCCGAAAACACATTCTCATAATCTGTAAGAAGCTGAGTCAATTCGTTTTGTTGTGCTTCAGTCAAATGTTCTGACTCCCTAACTTTCATGGCTATCAGTTTCCGTTTTTCCTCTTTGTCTTCAGTAATAAATTCTTTATAACATGCTTGTCTTGTACTTAAGTCAGAATATAAATTCATTACCTGTATTCCTTCGAATCTCGACTGAAAGTTCCGTCAATATTTACCATGCACTTCCCGTGTCCTCAACAATGGCAAAATTACACGTCTATCCTCATTCATAAGGCTTACTTCCCTGCACAAGAGGTCGATTTTTGCGTCCCTCTGGCGTAAAAATTCCATCCCCAGGATGCAAGCAACACCTAATCCCTTAACTACTAGGAACGAGCTTTTCATTGCTTCATTTCCTACCGTAAACTCGACTTGCACCTGGTGCTTTATGATATGAGATTGTGCACCTATTGCACCTGTAACACGACAATTCTTCTCTGGCAATACTGGTATTCTATTATTTTGACTCAAGTACTTGTAAAAATTTGCACTCATGACATTGGTTGACGCACCGGTATCGACTATTATCTGTATTGGTGCTCCGTACATATCTGCTTGCAATATAGCCTGCACAACAGTTTTGTCGGTTCGGTTACATTTCTGCGGTATGTCTACAAGTTCCTTTTCTATTTTTGTTCCTTCATTGTATCTCAGCATACAAAGTTTATGGCTGTCATCCGTGAATGTGCCCTCACTACACCATCCTGCAGCCAACAACGGAGAGCGTATTGTGGCTGTCTTTAGTTTAAAGGATGAGCATTAGTGGGCTGACAGCTGTCTGTCACTTCCACTAACCTCACATTGTGGTTCTGGTCGTTGTTGTTGCTACTGTTGAGTTGGCCGCCCTGCCTCCCCGATGGTGTATTTCGATATTGTGTATGGCTCCGGTTTTGCGGTGGTCGGTTGTAACTCCCTGACATATTCTGTGACGGACCTGAGTTGGCGTTCCATTGTGGCGCTGTGTTTTGTTGTTGCCACTGTGGTGTCGGTTCGTTACGACCACGGCACTGGTTTCGGTTGTTCCGCCATTGCGGATTGCCGTTACCATTATATCCATTACTCATGCGTCCATCATGATGTCCCTTTCGATTTTGACGATTATAACCGTTGCCGTTATAACCATTGCCATTGTTTGTGCCTCGATTCTGTTGCCGGTGCTCTTGCCTATTTCCGTTGTTACTACCGTTACTGTGGCTGCTATTGTAATCGGCTTTTTGTTGATTACAGCCTGCATGGTTCCACTTGTTTTCGGTTTTCATATCTTCGATCAATAAGTCAACAGAATCCACTATTTCCATGAATTGTTCTATATCGTATTCCGGCACATTGATGAAATATCTTTTAATTTCACTGGGCAACTTCATTTTTATTAATCTGATTATGTCACGATCGGACTTTTGCTCGTCCCAGTACCTGGTTTTGTTTATATACTTTTCGAAATATTTGCGTAACGTTCCCATCTTAGGATTGTACATTTCTGGACTGTACAACTCCTTTCGTAGTCTTTCTTGGACACTACCGCACCAGAATTTTTGCAAGAATGCACCTTCAAACTGTTGCATCGTTAGACATTTTTCGGACACGTCGGTGGCCCACAGTGCCGCGTCACCTTGAATAAAGGAGACCACGAACTGTATTCTTTGTCTTTCCGTCCATGTCCTGGGAAACACATTCCTGAAGCTCTTAATAAATACAACAGGGTGGACATTTCGTTTTTCGCTATTGAAGGGTTGGAATGTCCTGTGTTTTATTACATTGTCCTCTTTTTTGCACATCTGACTGCTACATTCTGTGACATTCATTACTTCGTGATGTGCGCTGCACGGTATCGCAGGTTGTTCGTGCTCATAATTCGCATTAGGTTGCGGTTGCGCACTCGCACCCTGCCTACCGTCAGCGTTATTATAGTAATCAGTACGCGGAGTCGGATTCATTATCTGTCCGCCACTGTGTACATTGCTTTCCAACGCAGACAGTCTTCGCGCGACCTCCTGTTGCCAATTTGGCATCTCCGCTGTCACACGGGACTTGATCTGTGCTAATTCGGCATGTAGTGCGGCAGCGCTAGCGTCAATATTTACACTCGCGGCCGCAGTCGCTTGTTCTACAGCTGTTTTTACATCGCTTTCAATCTTTGCAGATATCTCGCGATCCTTTACTTCTAGCCATTCATTTAATTCTTTTTCTACTTTTTGAGCTTGCTCTTCCAAATATGCGTCAATACTTTTCCGTGCATCTATCTCCACATTATCCACGCGGTTGGTTAAAGTCTGGACATTATCTTCAAGCCTAGCCTGCGATATCTGTAATTTTTGCATCTCGCCGGCTAAACTTTGCACAAGATCGGGGATTTCTTTGCAAGCGTCCCGCATCTCGGCAAGTTCGCTTTGGATACTATCTAGTTTCGCTTCATTGCGCTGCTCTTGCTCACGTAGCATCTGAGCCAGTTTCTCGTCTCTTTCTTTCTCCCTCTGTTCTAACATTCTTTCTTTTTCCCTCTCTCTTTCTTCTAACCTGCGCAGAAATTCTGCAAATGGGTCTGCAATCGGTGAGCATACTTGTGCCCCGCTTAATCTAGCACTCGATTGGTCCCCCTGCCCAGGCAGTGGAGTTGTTACTGTATTCCCATTCTGCTGTGGAGCGTCATTCACCGTCCACAGATCCTCGCCCCCCGCTCCGGAAATTATGTTATTCGAGGCGGTGGCTTGGGATTCGTTTACGTATTGCAAATGATCCTCACTTTCCATATTAACAAAATTTTGTTCTTCTGGTACGGATGCTTTAGGTTGTCCTATCTTACCCATACTAAATTCACTTCAAGCCACTGACCAATCTTTAACACTGATACGCACACGAATAATTATCCCCTCTAAAAATAAACACATAAATACACAAAACAAATAATTATCCCCTCCAAAAATAAACACATAAATACACAAAACACCGAAGGTATCTCATGTGCACATGGGTTCGATATTCCGCACAGAACTACGCAGGATGCTTGCACAATAGGCCTTACCTTACTTATTTTTCTTTCTCGCAATCCTTTTTCTTTTCTACACTTTTTCCTCTCCAGATCTCCTCAGGGTGTGGTTTTGTTGTTGTACATGTAAAAGAATTCATACAAGCATTAATATTTTACAACAATTAGACACATACATAATTACATTCAGTACAATAGAATCATATTAATCGGGCCCCAAAGTTGCGGCGCCAATATCGCGTCCGTCGGCCGTCGTAATTTAATATATATATATTATTATTGTTATTATTATTTTTGATTGTTGCCGACTTACGTGGTGGGCCTTAATAAAAATGATATTTAAGTTGAACAATGTAATAAACTTTTCATATTAATTTCCTCGGCTAGTCAGTTCACTTTAAAGCAAGAAATCTTTAGTTATTAATTAAAATTGCGGCCCACACACGCGCGAGAGTATTTTTCTTACCTCCGTTAACCATTGTATTGTAGTCAGAGTCCTGGCTCTGGGTCTTGGCTATGGTACTGAAAATAAGAATCTTAAAGCTAAGTATTTCTGCAACTTCGTGTGGCTGTGGAGAAAAATTAATATTATGCTAATAGCGGGTGAGTTTTCCGCTTCCGCTAATTTTTCATAAGTTAATATCGCCACGTAATGGCGTCGTTGGCTGCATCGGCCGCTGCGATTGTTGAGCTGTAAATTACTTGAATGCAGGTTAATTCAAGGAAGGCGGACATGAAATCAGGATCACCTCTTACAAATTAAAAGTGCACAATAATATTAAATCGTTATATTATATGTTTAACTCATACAAATATGCTTACATTTGCCAGCACTCGCAAGATGTCCGTCGATATACAATAAAGACAAGATAAGAAGTGAAGTCGACTAAAAAATTAACAAAAGAGCGTATCTTGTCGTCTCTTTAGATCATTCTGTCATAAATTATTTCTTTGCAATCTAAACCTACACAGAGAAATTATTATTTTACGGCTACATGATAAAAATTTAGCACTGGGGACGCTATAATTTCTAAAGTACATAATTATTCAGTGAGCAAAGGTATTGAATTACTCCACGTAATTTTCACAAATGGACATTTAAAGTTTCACTTGTGTAATTACTAAGAGAAGACCTAAGGAATTCAGTTCAAAGACTGTTCTTATTGAAATAATAGAGTTTACAATTTCAGTGTTATGTAGTTACCCGTGTTTCGCATATTGTGAGTCTACCATAGATTAGTTTCTGGGTACTTATGTTAATAGTTGAGCCAGACTTAAATGCCATATTACTACAACAGAAATAAAGCACAAGCAACTTGCAGCAAATATTCAAAACTATACTAGGTCAGGCTACCACACGTTCCGCTTCAGCTAAATAATATAAGGAAATGAATGTTTCTTGAGACTGCAAATAATAGTCAGCACAAAACATACAATAGTTTCACATATGTATCAATAACAGTTATTTCCTATAATCAAACTAACAAAAGAACCTCTTGTCCAAGTCAGTAGTGCTCCACCATTAGTAATCATTTAAGTATAATCATCATTATCCTCCTACTGTAATGAACAGATAGTAAGTTTTATTGAGAGCCATTTGTTGCCTAAATGTATTAATATTCCTCCTGTGTAGTTAAAGTCAAATCACTGGTACATTACTTGCTAAATTGTGCTGCTGCCTTGTATCTTATCTAGCCGGCTGCGGTGGCCGAGCGGTTCTAGGCGCTTCAGTCCGGAACCGCGTGACTGCTACGGTCGCAGGTTGGAATTCTGCTTCGAGTATGGATGTGTGTGATGTCCTTAGGTTAGTTAGGTTTAAGTAGTTCTAAGTTCTAGGGGACTGATGTCCTCAGATGTTAAGTACCATAGTGCTCAGAGCCATTTGAACCTTTTTTTTTTTTTGTATATCTGCAAAACAGAAGTTCAGTATCAAGTAAAGTCAATCCCAATTTGTTAACTTCCTTTACCAACCATGCAAGTATTGTGTACAACTTTGCCTAGTTAGGCTGGCGACCGTTCCCTTTTACGTAATTGCAGCTTATTTGATTACTGATAGAATCTTGGTTCGATTACAATTTATACTGCTACTACTTCCTTTCAATAGGAAAATCTTTGGGAGAACAATATTAGCCCGACACGTTACCATTACACTCCGTCACGATCACAGAATTAGTATCCGTTCATAGGAATAACATTATTGGTGTATTACTAATTTAATAGTAGCCGGTAGTGTTATTCTCATTTTGACAAAATTAGCCAAAGAAGTTATTTTCTTGTACGTGAGGACAAGGACTTTACTTCGCATGTCGTCTAGGTAGTAAGACTAAACGGGAGACTGTTAAGAAGAATGCGATAGGGAGAAACCAGTTCTTGATTGCGTCTCGTTCAACATTCCCAGTTTAAACATGTTTCCCTGATATCATTAAGGTATATCAACTTTATTGTTTACATAGTGTAAGTAGGCTGTCTAGGTTTTTATATTGGTAACGCCACGTAGCGCTCTGTATGAAAATCATTGGCTGTGCTGTGTGCAGTCTGTGGCTGTGTGGCATTGTTGTAATATTCGCTATTGTAGTGTTGGGCTGTTGGCTGTTAACAGCGCGTAGCGTTGCGCAGTTGGAGGTGAGCCGCCAGCAGTGGTGGATGTGGGGAGTGAGATGGCGGAGTTTTGGACAGAGACAGTAAATTTGTAAGACTGGATGCCATGAACTGATATATATATATTATGACTTTTGAACACTATTGAGGTAAATACATTGTTTGTTCGCTATCAAAATCTTTCATTTGCTAACTATACCTATCAGTAGTTAGTGCCTTCAGTAGTTTGAATCTTTTATTTAGCTGGCAGTAGTGGCGCTCGCTGTATTGCAGTTGTTCGAGTAACGAAGATTTTTGTGAGGTAAGTGATTTGTGAAAGGTATAGGTTAATGTCAGTCAGGGCCATTCTTTTGTAGGGATTTTTGAAAGTCAGATTGCGTTGCGCCAAAAAATATTGTGTGTCAGTTTAAGCACAGTTATGTATAATTTTTCTAAGAGGACGTTTCATATAGTAATGTTGAAAATCGTTTTGTATTGAACTGATAATTTGCCTTAAACGGCAACTATATAGTGCACCAAAGCTATGTGTGGAACTTTCTTTTAATTTGAGCAGTATGTTTCTGTTTTTAGCCCTCGAAAGTGGCTAATTAGTTTTTGTTCTAAGATGACGTCCAAGCTTGACGGATTAGAACAGCGATGTTAACAGGTATAATTCTTCGTAAACGGTACGAAAAATAACCCACAAACAATATAATGGTCTCTGTTTAGCGCAAAGGAGAAGTGAAAAGTGTGGCGCTTCTGTCTACCTGGTGACGTCGGGTGCACTGACTAATGACAGCGTACTAACCGGAAGTGGCTTAGCTGTTAAGTAGTTTTTGCTGTTGAACAGAAGGAAAGTAACAGCTGTGTACCTGATGGCTAGCATTTGATCTAGTTACCTTCTCGCACTTGTTCTGAAGGTTTATGCACTTACTCCATCGCTTTTCCTACGTAAAAGTTAAATAAAAGCGACTATAGGCTGCTGTCCAATTTTTCTACGCTGTTGTTACCGTCAAGTCATTTTATTGGGCGTCTAGTTGTTGCAGTCACTTATCTCGTGTAGATATTGCAATTACTCATGTGTTCCAGCACGTTTACACTATTCTTCTCAAAATTTATAACATCTCCCTCCATATTAAACTGCCAAAGGTCTTCTCTTTACTCACAAATCCTATGTCCTGGATTCTCTTTACTGTTCGTTGGATCAGAAAGGGTGAAAATCTCGTACTTCTTTCTTTGAACTAAACTCATTACGTGACTGATATGACTTCAGAAAGAATTCCCTGAAAATATGACAATTTTATTTAAAATTTTGACCTAACAATCAATATTAATAATTTCGAAAGGACAGCAGGATGTCTAGAACTTGCTGCCACGATATTTCAGCGCAGAGTGTTCTGGGCTTCATCGAGTGAGTACTGACCAAAATGCAACGAGTTCACGTGTTTGGGACTCCGCCGCCACATGCAGAGTGTATTCAGTAGCAGTAGTGCATGTCCTGCTTCAGCCTGTGAGATGCTCTGTGCTTCCTCCGGGTGAAAGTTGACTTCGTCAGTATCACATCGATTGTCTTCATATGCTAAAATCGCACAACGACGCTGGCTACACAAAGCTCTAAATTTTTCTACGATATGATTCCACGCAGGATTTAACAGGATTTAACTTCAAACCGCGTCTCGATTAATAAGGGACTCAGTCGTATTTCCACTCATTCATTAATGATGGATCTCCCGGAGTTTGTTTCATAGTATTTTATTAAATGACCATCGGAAATAGAGTATTCGGTGATAGCGGACATATTGACTTGTTCAAGGTGAATAGGTACATCGCTGATGGTATACGATGCGATCTTGCACTGTGCGCTTCGTTTGCCCCGAGTAAGATCTGCTGCATTCTCAAGGAATCCTGTAAAAACCAGCCTTGCGCAACTCGATGTTGTGTTTAAAAGATCCCAACAGCGCCTAGAGTTTCGAAGAAGGATTGCTTCCACCCTGTTGTTGTTGTTGTTCTGGTCTTCAGTCCAGAGACTGTTTTGATGCAGCTCTCCATGCTACCACATCCTGTGCAAGGTTCTTCATCTCCCAGTACGTACTGCAACATACATCCTTCTGAATCTGCTTAGTGTATTCATCGCTAGGTCTCCCTCTACGATTTTTACCCTCTACGCTGCCCTCCAATACTAAATTGGTGATCCTTGATGCCTCAGAATATGCCCTACCAACCGATCCCTCCTTCTAGTGAAGTTGTGCCACTAATTTCTCTTCTCTCCATTTCTATTCAATACCTCCTCATTAGTTATGTGATCTAACCCATCTAATCTTCAGCATTCTTCTGTAGCACCACATCTCGTAAGCTTTTATTCTCTTCTTGTCTAAACTATTTATCGTCCACGTTTCACTTCCATACATGGCTACACTCCATACAAATACTTTCAGAAACGACTTCCTGACACTTAAATCTATACTCGATGTCAACAAATTTCTCTTCTTCAGAAACGCTTTCCTTGCCATTGCCAATCTACATTTTATATCCTCTCTACCTCGACCATCATCAGTTATTTTGCTCCCCAAATAGCAAAACTCAATTTGCTACTTTAAGCGACTCATTTCCTAATCTAATTCCTGCAGCATCACCCGATTTAATTCTACAGTCCGTTATCCTCGTTTTGCTTTTGTAGATGTTCATATTATATCCTCCTTTCAAGACCCTGTCCATTCCGTTCAGCTGAACTTCCAGGTTCTTTGCTGTCTCTGACAGAATTACAATGTCATCGGCGAACCTCAAAGTTTTTATATCTTCTCCATGGATCTTAATTCCTACTCCAAATTTTTCTTTTGTTTCCTTTACTGCTTGCTCGATATACAGATTGAATAACATCGGGGAGAGGCTACAGCCCTGTCTCACTCCCTTCCCAACCGCTGTTTCCCATTCGTGCCCCTCGACTCTTATAACTGCCATCTCGTTTCTGTACAAATTGTAAATAGCTTTTCGCTCCCTGTATTCTACTCCTGTCACCTTCAGAATTTGAAAGACAGTATTCCAGTCAACATTGTCAAAAGCTTTCTCTAAATCAGCAAATGCTAGAAACGTAGGTTTGCCTTTCCTTAATCTATTTTCTAAGATAAGTCGTAGGGTAAGTATTGCCTCACGTGTTCCAACATTTCTACGGAAATCAAACTGATTATCCCCGAGGTCGACTTCTACTAGTTTTTCCATTCGTCTGTAAAGAATCTGCGTTAGTATTTTACAGCAGTGGCTTATTAAACTGATAGTTCGGTAGTTTTCACATCTGTCAACACCTGCTTTCTTTGGGAGTGGAATTATTATATTCTTCTTGAAGTCTGAGGGTATTTCGCCTGTCTCATACATTTTGCTCACCAGATGGTAGTGTTTTGTCAGAACTGGCTCTCCCAAGGCTGTCAGTAGTTCTAATGGAATGTTGTTTACTCCCAGGGCCTTGTTTCAACTCAGGTCTTTCAGTGCTCTGTCAAACTCTTCACGCAGTATCATATCTCCTATTTCATCTTCATCTACATTCTCTTCCATTTCTATAATATTGTCCTCAAGAACATCGCCGTTGTATAGACCCTCTATATACTCCTTCCATCTTTCTGCTTTCCCTTCTTTTCTTAGAACTGGGTTTCCGTCTGAGCTCTTGATATTCATGCAAGTGGTTCTCTTTTCTGCAAAGGTCCCTTAAATGTACCTGTAGGCAGTATCTATCTTATTCCTAGTGATATGTGCCTCTACATCCTTACATTTGTCCTATGGCCATCCCTGCTTAGCCATTTTGCACTTCCTGTCGATCTCATTTTTGAGACCTTTGTATTCCTTTTTGCCTGCTTCATTTACTGCAATTTTATATTTTCTCCTTTCATCAATTAAATTCAATATTTCTTCTGTTATCCAAGGATTTCTGCTAGCCCTCGCCTTTTTACCTACATGATCCTCTGCTACTTTCACTATTTCGTCTCTCAAAGCTACCCATTCTTCTTCTACCGTATTTCTTTCCCCCATTCTTGTCAACGTTCCCTAATGCTCTCCCTGAAGCTCTCTACAACCTCTGGTTTTTTCAGTTTATCTAGGTCCCACCTCCTCAGTTTCCCACCTTTTTTGAGTTTCTTCAGTTTTAATCTACAGTTCATAACCAATAGATTGTGGTCAGAGTCCACATCTGCCCCTGGAAATGTCTTACAGTTTAAAACCTGGTTCCTAAATCTCTGTCTTACCATTACATAATCCTTCTGTAACCTGTCAGTATCTCCAGGCTTCTTTCATGTATACAACCTTCTTTCATGAGTCTTGAACCAAGTGTTAGCTATGATTAAGTTGTGCTCTGTGCAGAATTCTACCAGGCGGCTTCCTCTTTCATTTCTTATTCCGAATCCATATTCACCTACTACGTTTCCTTCTCTCCCTTTTCCTACTGTCGAATCCCAGTCACCCATGGCTATTAAATTTTCGTCTCCCTTCACTATCTGAATAATTTCTTTTATTTCATCATACATTTCTTCAATTTCTTCGTCATCTGCAGAGGTAGTAGGCATATAAACTTGCACTACTGTAGTAGGCGTGGGCTTCGTGTCTATCTTGGCCACAATAATGCGTTCACTATGCTGTTTGTAGTAGCTTACCCGCACTCCTATTTTTTATTCATTATTAAACTTACTCCTGCATTACCCCTATTTGATTTTGTATTTATAACCCTGTATTTACCTGACCAGAAGTCTTGTTCTTCCTGGCACCGAACTTCACTAATTCCCACTATATCTGACTTTAACCTATCCATTTTCCGTTTTAAATTTTCTAACCTACCTGCCCGATTAAGGGATCTGACATTCCACGCTCTGATCCATAGAACGCCAGTTTTCTTTCTCCTGATAACCACGCCCTCTTGAGTAGTCCCCGCCCGGAGATCCAAATGGGGGACTGTTTTACCTCCGGAATATTTTACCCAAGAGGACGCCATCATAATTTACCATACAGTAAAGCTGCATGCCCTCGGGAAAAATTACGGCTGTAGTTTCCCCTTGCTTTCAGCCTTTCGCAGTACCAGCACAGCAAGGCTGTTTTGGTTAGTGTTACAAGGCCAGATCAGGCAATCATCCAGACTGTTGCCCCTGCAACTACTGAAAAGGCTGCTGCCCCTCTTCAGGAACCACACGTTTGTCTGGCCTCTCAACAGATACCCATCCGTTGTGGTTGCACCTACGGTACGGCCATCTGTATCGCTGAGGCACGCAAGCCTCCCCACCAGCGGCAAGGTCTATGGTTGTTTCTATTACTATGTAGTACACATCTTTGAAGAAAAAGCCATCTGTTTTCTAAGTAATAGATTTAGATTTATTTTTAAAAGGTGTACGATCAGTCGACGGGAAGGCAACTAATAACTAATGAACTAATGTAATGGGGGGTAGGCTGGCGTTTTCATTTCGCTTGTGAGGAAAAATATTCTCGGATCGGCATTGTCTGCCACGTGCCGCTGCTCTACATGGCGTGAACTCAATAAATCGCTGGAAGTCTCCTGCAGAAATATGGAACCAAGTTGCTTCTATAGCCGTCCATAATTGCAAAAGTATTACCAGTGCACGGTATTTTTTGCAGGAACTCACATCTCGGTTATGTCCCATAAATGTTCGATGGGAACCATGTCAAGTGTCCTGGGTGGCCAACGCATAAGCTGATACCATCCAGAATATTCTTCAAACCATTTGCGAACAATTGTGGGCCATTGACTTGGTGCACTGTCATCCATTTCTCCTGTTATTTCACGCAGTGTTGCAAGTCTGTTTGTGTTATCGATAGCTACGATGCCACGGCGTAGGTGCAAGTTCTTAGGTTGGCACTACGACAGACACCGACGACAGCGCCCTCTAGCCGGCGCTGTGCAGCTCTACGAGCGTCGCTCCGGATTCAGCCATTTGATCAAGAGCAGACGGCCGGGACACTTCGCTTCATATAGAGACTTTGCACTACTCACGACGGGTCTAAGGCTTCGCACCTACGTTCTCATTATTGCAAAGTTACGTAACCATTTATTAACTTGTTTTTGCCCATAGTAAACATCTATAATTTTACACGCACTACCGAAGTGTCTTACCTCTTCTGCTCCTACTGGCTTTCGCCATTCGGCCAACCTTTCAGTTTTCAGGAGCAGACCCACGCACCGCCTTCCAAGCGGGATACAAAACTGCTAGCACCGACAGTTAAACGCAAACGCCTCTGCTCTCGTTCTTTAAGTGAAGGCCGTCGGCTACAGCTTTGTACGTGGTGAGAAGTAATGCCTGAAATTTGGAATCCTCAGCACTGTCTTGACACTGTGCATCTCGGAACATTGAATTCTCTAACGATTTCCGAAATGGAATGTGTCATGCGCCTAGCTCCAACTACCATTCCGCGTTCAAAGTCTGTTAATTCCCGTCGTGCGGCCATAATCACGTCGGAAACATTTTCAAATGAATCACCCGAGTACAAACGCACTGCCCTTTTCTACCTCGTGTACGCGATTCTACCGTCATCTGCACATGTGCGTGCGGCTATGCCATGACTTTTGTGACCTCAGTGCATGTTGCCAGCTGCAGAAACGATAATATGACTTCCTTTAAAAATTGATTACTACGCAGCGCTCTGCAATGTTTCGCTGACCGGAATGTGGTTCAGAGTTTCAGAACCGGTTTCGTTAACACAGTGTTAATAGCTTTCAACCGGTTGTATGTGTCGTTGGCGATCGAGAAAGCACGTTACGAAAGAGCTCATGTTCTTCTCATTCATCTACTTCGCGGTTACAGGCGTCGTTTCCGGATAACTACACTACTGGCCATTAAAATTGCTACACCACGAAGATGACGTGCTACAGACGCGAAATTTAACCGACAGGAAGAAGATGATTAGCTTTTCAGAGCATTCGCACAAGGTTGGCGCCGGTGAAGACACCTACAACGTGCTGACATGAGGAAAGTTTCCACCCGATTTCTCATACACAAACAGCAGTTGACCGGCGTTGCCTGGTGAAACGTTGTTGTGATGCCTCGTGTAAGGAGGAGAAATGCGTACCATCACGTTTCCGACTTTGATAAAGGTCGGATTGTAGCATATCGCGATTGTTGTTTATCGTGTCTCGACATTGCTGCTCGCGTTGGTCGAGATCCAATGACTGTTAGCAGAATATTGAATCGGTGGGTTCAGGAGGGTAATACGGAACGCCGTGCTGGACCCCAACGGCCTCGTATCACCAGCAGTCGAGATGACAGGCATCTTATCCGCATGGCTGTAGCGGATCGTGTAGCCACGTCTCGATCCCTGAGTCAACAGATGGGGACGTTTGCAAGACAACAACCATCTGCACGAACAGTTCGACGACGTTTTCAGTAGCATGGGCCATCTGCTCGGAGACCATGGCTGCGGTTACCCTTGACGCTCCATCACAGACAGGAGCGCCTGCGATGGTGTACTCAACGATGAATCTGGGTGCACGAATGGCAAAACGTCATTTTTTCGGACGAATGCAGGTTCTGTTTACAGCATCATGAGGGTCGCATCCGTGTTTGGCGACATCGCGGTGAACGCACATTGGAAGTGTGTATTCGTCATCGCCATACTTGCGTATCACCCGGCATGTGGTATGGGGTGCCATTGATTACACGTTCGGTCACCTCTTGTTCGCATTGACGGCACTTCGGACAGTGGACGTTACATTCCAGGTGTGTTACGACCCGTGGCTCTACCCTTCATTCGATCCCTGCGAAACCATACATTTCAGCAGGATAATGCACGACCACATGTTGCTGGTCCTGTACGGGCCTTTCTGGATACAGAAAATGTTCGACTGCTGCCCTGGCCAGCACATTCTCCAGATCTCTCACCAATTGAAAACGCCTGGTCAATGGTGGCCGAGCAAATGGCTCGTCACAATACGCCACTCACTTCTCTTGATTAACTGTGGTATGGTGTTGAAGCTGCATGGGCAGCTGTACCTGTACACGCCATCCAAGCTCTGACTCAATGCCCAGGCGTATCAAGGCCGTTATTACGGCCAGAGGTGGTTGTTCTGGGTACTAATTTCTCAGGATCTATGCACCCAAATTGCGTGAAAATGTAATCACATGTCAGCTTAGTATAATATATTTGTCCAATGAATACCCGTTTATCGTCTGTATTTCTTCTTGGTGTAGCAATTTTATGGCCAGTAGTGTAGTACTACATTGTATCACCTGGTCGTCTGCCACCGAATCAGGCTTTATACCAGCAACTCGCTTCTGCAATAAACGAGAGGTCTTTAAGTTTATCTAAATGGTCGTGTGCCTGCTCACCAAAGCAAATTAAAATGTTTTGAGCTGTATTTGACAGTGCTGCCACTTGATGGAAAAGTACTGAATGGCTATATGTTATCAACGAAGCACTATAGAACTTTCTTTGACTTCCCCAAATATATCATATTTGAATACAGGCAGCCTGTTTTTTGTGATTGTATTATTTCCAGCACGTATCGAACAGCTTACGTTTGAGAAGGCTACAAATGCTATTGACAAAATCTAAAATGCACATTCATTGCAACTCAGAAATTGGTTTGGAAATGTTGACACTTTCTAGACCCAATAAATGACACAAAAAGTCTGCAGCAGTCATCCCATACATCGTCCTCTCGCTGTCGATTGACACAGCTCAAGCGCCAGACTACATAGTGGTGGGCTGCGTTATTAATTACGAGTAATAGGTAAGATTCCAACCAGGTAGTACATTTCATAACCTATTAATTATTTATGATTTATTGAAGTTATGCACAATGTGCAGGTGCTTCCCGCAATAAATAAGAGTTTACATTTAAAAAGAGGAATCTTTTCAACGTGTTTAATTGTAGGAAGGTGGTTCGATGAACCCTCTGCCAGGCACCTGAATGTGATTTGCAGAGTATCGATGTAGATATAGATGTAGATGTCTTCAGCTCAAGTGACTATGATGATTATTTCTTTTACTGCTAGCTTTTGAAAAATTTCTCCGCAAGGAAATGATGTTGTGGATTCTAGGTTACAGAATTCATGACAATATTGGGAGGCAATCCTAGTTCTGTTTCCCTCACAACAATGATTCTTTGTACTAGCGAATGTAATCTTTTTCCAAACAGCAATTAAGTATCACAACGGCGGCAAATATTTTTGTTAAAGAATACCCGAGTGCGTCATAATAAATCCAAAATTTCTACAGCAGATATGTTCTAACAGATTTGTTTTCTGCATTCTAAGAGCACAGTTATGTTGGTGAAAATAATTAAGTAGTGCTATGAAAATATCTTTAAATTAAGTCTATATATGAAACATATTCACCTATTGGTTATTGTCAGTTGCTTTTCGGATCCTTCTCAAACACAGTGCGCATAAACATCTTTATTTGTGCATTCTGCATGGCTTCCTCTGAATTTTCTGCGTTATTCTGCCTGCAGAATTTTGACATTAAGGCAATGGACTTCGTTTCTGTGGGCAGCAACGCCATCACTGATAGCCAATAACTTAAATCTGAGGTTGTTGTGTGGGATTCAGAACCGACACAAACAAGGAAGGAGAGAAGTTGCTATGGACAGTCACAGAAATCCAAATCATTTGTACCAAACGCTTGAAAATTAATATAACTCTTTATTTCTAAAAAGAAAATAAATAGAGCTGAACTTCTTTATTCGTGCCCATCCTACATACAAGTACTTCTCTATTACGACTCGCAGAAGGCAGGCTAAGTAACTGATGCCCTTTTTTTTTAAAAAAAAAATCTCATTTTGTTCGTTTTAGTTCTTTGCATGTGCTCGGGGCGGGCGTCGCAAGTCATCCGTTTCATCAGTTTTTTTTTTATTTATATGGATATCAATGTGCGAACAGTCACAGTTAATGAAACCTGGAAAACTAAAACAGAATGAAGACACCATCGAAGACAGTAAACATAAATAACATGAAAATGAAGCCACCACTTCGCAGTTAGGGTTCCCAGTGACTGCGCCCACTGATAAAGATTGTTCAATATATGATCGTTTGCAGTTCGTCCTGACCTCATCTACCACTGCCTGGAACATTCCAGCTACACGGCGGGCTGTGAAAGGCACTCCAGAGGTAGTTTGCGAAGCATTGTCGATATCTGGTATGCCCGGAAATAGCATGATCTCTTTCTTGCAAATAGAGCCAGAAGTTAAGTAAATTCTTGTGTCCGTCACGACACAGGTAATGTACCGCATGTCCACGTATCCTGGTGACAGAGTTGATTCGAGTCGTAGGGTAAAATATGTCATCCGGAAACAATAACGTGCGTGCAGATATATGCTCCGACCTAACTCGCAAGAGATAAGCCAGCATCTGCCGCACAAGGTGTCAAACCGGTTCCGCCTCTCCACAGCTGAGGCGGTGCTCGTCAGAATCTACTGTATTACAGCCCACACAATTGGGAGATTCTGCCATGTGGATATTGTAGAGACGTTCTTGCGTCACCAGCTTCCCATGAACCACTACGTACCATTGGGAAACAACATCGGAATCAAGCATGTCATCGTGTACAGTCTTCCACACCACGCGCCACCTTACGTCAGGATAGTTTAGTTCGACCACATTTAGGGGGCGGCGTTGCAACATGTCGTGATATAGGCGTCGAGTTGTGGCCATTCGCGGTGTCGTGAGCGCTACACAGCAATAACTTTGTTCTAAATAGAAACGTCCTACACAAAAGAGGGGAGCTGGGATGTCCTGTAATGGCACGGGCACTCTTAGTGAAGCAGGTCGTAGCGCCGTCAGAAGCAGACTCGTGAGGCTGGTAGGACAACGGCGCTGCAGACATAAATGTGAGCTAACATAAAGGGCAATGACCCTATCATGGACGTTAACTAGGCCGAGACCACCTTTTTCCTTGGGGAGGGTAAGAGATACGTATCTGATCTTCAGTAACATACCAGCGGTGACGAAGTATCCCAGCGCTGCCGTAATGCTACGAGCCAAGGGTTTCGGAATGGGTAGCGTTCGGGCGACATGTAGTATGCGGGACGCAAGGTATACATTGGCATAACACGCCCGCTGAACGATGTTGAGGGATCGCAAGCGCTGATTTGCAATTCCGGCCCTAATTTGGTTAAGAAGGCGTCGATAATTGAGCGTCGTCGCTCGTCGCATGTCGTTCATGAAATTTAAGCCCAAGCAGTGGACAGTATCACTGAAGCGTAAGGGGGCAATGTGTTACTGCGGTAGCCCAATCCCGATGCTCAAGGCGACGGACTTGTCAACGTTGATTTGACTACCAGAAGCTGTACCGTAGGTTGCAATCCAGTCCAAAGCCGCGGCCATGTCGTCAGCTCCACGTATGACGATCATCAAATCATCCGCGTACGCGGTGCAGCGATAGATGGAGCCGCCGAACTGTATCCCAGTGAGCCTGTCTCGGAAACCACACAACAAAGGCCAATGCAAATAACAATGTTGATAATGGACATCCCTGTCGTACTGATCGGCGGATCCACATGGGTGTCGTCAGTCTTCCATTAACAAGAACTCAAGAAGTAGCACCATTTAGAAGGCGTGTCAACGCTGTGATAATGGGGTCGGAGTATTCCATGCGCCGTAGAACGGCCGTGAAGAAAGTGTAACCCACACGGTCAAAAGCCTGGCGAAAGTCGATAGACGCCAGGGCTGCCGGCAAACGTCTCACCCGTGCAAGGGAGATGAGATCTCTGTAACGACATAATGCAGTTCTGATGTTGTTGGGCCCCCCAACGACGTCTGATCGCTGGACAGGACGTGCAATAGTGTGCCGCGAATACGTTCTGATAGCAGCCTCGAAAAGATCTTGAAGTCGCTGAGTTCGTTGTTGATCCATTAACTCAGTTTTTTTTTTATTCCAGAGGGCAGCAAACCCTCTGACCGAACACGCTGAGCTACCGTGCCGGCAATGCTCTCGTCAGCTGCGACAGAACCAGCCGACCAGCGATGGGCGGCTCGTTAAGTCAGCGTCGACAGGGGGCGCTGAACTCTGTCTTCCTGGAAGTGTGGCGCTACCCGCTCTTGCCATCGGCGCGCGGGCCAGCGCCTTCTTGATGCCGTTTCGCGGCGCTGTGCTGGTCGGTGTGCAGTCGATGCTGTAGGACTGCACCAAAGTGGACACTCCTTTATCTTTGTTACACTTGAAGTTTTTAATTCGTATAATCAATCGCTTATAGGAGACTAACCTCATTCTGGACCCCTGGACAAAAAATTTTGTTTTCTGCTCCCTTGCAAACGTGTATGAGATCAAAAAGAATTCAGACTCTGCAGCGGAGCATGGGCTGATTTGAAACTAACTGGCAGATTACAATTGTGCCAGGCTGCAAATCGAACCCTTGCTTTTCGCAAGCAAATGGTACACCAACCAAAGACGATGATGTTTGTAAGGTAGAAGAATTTGTACCCGTCACGGCGGGTGATGAGTCGTGCCTGGTAGGTCAGTCTGCAAGACACTTGCCCATGAAAAGCACGGGTTCCAGTTTCAGTTGCCGGTCGGATACACAATTTTAATCTGCTAGTACACTTCATTTTCCAGAGTTCAACCTTGTTGGAACATTTTCCGTTAGCGATTTTTGGACTCAAAATATTTTTTTGATCTGCAGGAGCGTTTTCCGCGTCTGTTGTTCCGCACTTGAGTAAGCAACCACAGTTCTTACCGTCACTGTTAGCAGTACAGCTCCTTTCAAATATACATCATAAGGAGATACTGTGTATGAGCGAAGCACACTAAATAATTCCACTGCAGTTCATATGTTACCACATTTCTCATTTTCTCTCGTTATATCCCTATACGTATTGTTTTGTATGTCGGAGGGTTGATTATACTCACCCGTTTCATTTGAGGTGTATTACAGGTCAGTTGAAGTGTACGACACCATTTTCTTTTATTGTTCAGGGGTTGCTGGGAATCACATGCTTCATTTGAGGTGATATAAACTGTTGTGTTCGATTCCACATTCTCTTGTATGTTTGGCTGTTTCTCGGTATCGCCCGCTTGCTTTGAGCTAAAAGTGAACTGAAGAGTCCGATACGAGTTTTTTTTTTTTTTCAGTTCGACATGTTGACTATGTCATGGCTAAAAGCAGACGGGTTGGTATCCCATGCTTCAGTTATAAGCAATTTTCGCTGCATAATATCCAATGTCGGAATACCCTCAAACTTTTTTTTTTAGAAAAAAAGCACTGTATGCATTTATCTGTGTATGTATGAATGTATTAAACCGGGGACTTAGAAACGACGAAGAGGCTTCATCCCGCCGTAGCCCTCAGTGGTTCACAACCCTACAACAGGCCACAGCAGTCCACCCACCCCACCGGCGTCCCACACCGAACCCAGGGTTGTAATATACAGGGTGAGTTGAAAAGGACTTTACAGTTTTGGAATTATATAGAAATTCATTGTGCTGTAGTGCACAGTTCTTTTGCAGAGCTTGCTTGCTGTGTGTTTTGGTACGCTTTAAAACTTTATAATTCTACAGATCGATGAAGATATCCCAGATCGTATTTTCTCATGGAAGTTCGAGGTTTTCTCGATAATAGCTTGCCTGGTCGGTGAACTGGCCATGAAAGGACAGTCGCTTGGCCATCTCACTCCCCAGGCTTGACAAGACTGGATTTCTTTCTCTGGAGTTTTAGTAAAAAAAGTGTGTCTGTTTCTCCTTTACCAAACAATTTAGCCGATATGAAAAATCGAATCTGTCCTGTCGTTGTACAAGTTGCGCCCGACTTGGTGCAGTGAGTGTGGGAAGAAATTGGTTACCGGTGGGATGTTTGCCCTATCACAATACAAGGGCTCAGACTTTCAAACATTTCTGTGGTTGCTTATTAGTGACGGAGCTCCCGCATCCTTCAAAGCCACTGTCTCAAGAAACAAACCGATAACTATCAACGTTACGTGAAAACAGTTTCACAGAAATCTTGAACCACACCGTGTTAGCCGGCCGAAGTGGCCGAGCGGTCCAGGCGCTACAGTCTGCAACTGCGCGACCCCTACGGTCGCCGGTTCGAATCATGCCTCGGGCATGGATGTGTGTGATGTCTTTAGGTTAGTTAGGTTTAAGTAGTTCTAAGTTCTAGGGGACTGATGGCCACAGCAGTAAAGTCCCATAGTGCTCAGAGCCATTTGAACCAATTTTGAACCACACCGCTGTTATGTTTGAAAAGAAAAATAACTGTTGAGGTAGTCTGTAACAATTGACTTCCTTGTATCTCGGATTATTCTTTATTATTGCTCAATATTGGCAAGCAGATATTTTAAAACAATTGGTCACGAGTGGAATGCGCATATTTTAGCGTGTCATTTGTAAGGAAACATGAGAGCAAGCCGAAAAGACGGGATTTCATTCACAATATAGTGCGACTGTTGTTCTGGGAAGTGCCTTTGACCTGGTCACAGAAAGGCAAGCAACGGAGGAGTGTGTTGACAAAGACATCTGAAACAAACAGATATGTTCCAGAGTTCATAAATTTTAACTTCGATCTCAGTGTTTTAATAGTTCATTACTCTTTGATAATGGCAAGCGAGAAATTTTATTTTATTTTGTTTTTACCGAACTAAAAATTTTGTAGGTGCGCGCACCAACATGTGGCTGCTCGAGGCTCGATGCACCCATGTATTCGGTGCGCATGATCACAAATGTTAGTGGCATCGAACCAAAATGATACTTTTAATTGAAACTTGTTGTTTGCTACAAAATGACGCATCTACGGATCCTGTAAGCTATCTCAGTTAATTTCTATATCATTACAAAGTTGTAAAGACCTTTCTGACACACCCCTATTATGAATAACGTTGTCTAGCTTTCGTCAATGTCATTTTTGTTATCGTGGCAGAACTGAAGACATTAACATGTAATTGGCAGAATTCCAATCTACCTAACCAGCAGTTCTTTGTCGAATATGCCACGGGCTCACGTGACTGGTTATCAACGATGTGTGCAGACAAGTTTTCAGTTTGTCCATTGGCAATCAAAATTTAATGTAAAATTTCTGTGCTTCATTTCCCTGTAGTATATCAAGCTTGCGTGGTGTGCCAGCACAGGACTGCCGTCAAGAACGCAGAACGCACTCAAAGCAGTTCCATAAAATTTCGGATGAACTGCCGGATATCAGTAACTTCCTGCGCACGTATTGCCTGAGTGCCTCGTGCATGCGCACCAACAACTGCGTACACCATACTTGTATATGCGCCAGCAGTGTTTTGAATAGGGGAGATCAGTGAACTGCAGCAATTCCACGCTGGTTTTCTTTTCGTAATTTTGGGAGAAAATATGTTTTAAAAGGAACCTTTGTGAAAATAGAAACCTTGGGGAAATTTTTGGGGAAGAAAATTGTGGAAAAAGGGAAATTCGGGAAGAATTTTATCTTCCTAGCCTTACTACTACTCCTCCTCTCGCACAGGCCATGAAGGCCTAAGGACACCGACTGGCCACAGTGTCATCCTCGGCCCACAGGCTCCACTGGATGCGGATATGGAGGGGCATGTGGTCAACACACCGCTCTCCCAGCCGTATGTCAGTTTCCAGGACCGGAGACGCTACTTCTCAATCAGGTTACTATTATTGCTATCCCTAATATTTCATTTCAGACACCACATACTTAGCATTCTAGATATTCACTGGATGTCAGCCTCTCTTAAAATCAATCGATATACCTTTCCTGTTGTGGAGACGTTAGGCTCACTGTCAAATATTGAGGATCTCTCGAAAACGCGTAGTTATTGGTATGATTTATTATAATTAAATGTAAAGTGATGACAGGCTCGTAGTGAATAGCCTTCAGGAGGTGGAAGTAAAAAACACAGGCACGGATTTTACATGTTCACAGTAATGTAGTGCATAGAGGTGTCGAATGGCGAAGTGAGATATAGGTGGTAGCTAGTGGTAAATGAATATAACAATGACAAAAGCGTGAGGAAAGCAAATGTGACGTCCATGGAAAAGATTTTTTATTTTTCATGGTCAGGCTATTGTTTTTATTTAATAATTAAAAATGTCAGTTTATGTACTATAATTTTTGGACATGGCAAATCCAACACCTTCCATGAAAACCCTGACATGATAAGCAAATCCAGTAGTGTGTCACATAGCTCCGAATAAATCGTGACATTAAATTAACGAAAGTAATACGAGTAACGAGCAAGCAAATGGAATACCACAGACTAACACAAGAATGCCTAAATGCATGTCATACCTTCCCACCGTGAGACAGACACAGTTCCGAGGGGAGAAACGAGAACTGAAGCCGAGAGCAGAACCGTGTTAAGTTAGAAAGCCCTACGATAAGGGACGGACACCCACGTCGCCAGCTAGCCGTCAGGACCATCTCCCAGCCCATGTTAAAAGCTAGAGCCCTCCAGAAGGACAGTATAGATCTTACGATAACACAAAAAGGGCCACCCCAGCCGCATGTTTTAACGTGAGACTTTTTCGCGTCTCTGTTACGTCAGGACCACCCCTCAGCCCATGTTAAAAGATAGAGCCCTCCAGAAGAACAGTATAGATCTTACGATAACGCTAAAAGGACCACACCAGCTACAAGTTCTAGCGTGAGACTTTTTCGCATCTCTGTTACGTTGCAAACTTTAAAAAACATTGCCCCACCACGATAAGTATAACGTTTCTCATTGGATAGACAGAATTTTTGTAGGCGGAGCTTAAGGTTAACATTGAGACCCTGATTGGTCAGATGAAAACACAGCCAGATAGTTTTTTCAAACCAACTTCGGTAAATTGTAGTAAGGAGAAGTTAGGAAAGAGTTGCTTCCAAGACGGCGAGGTGAGCGGAGCTGTGCTGTCCGCCGCCCCCTGACGAACACCGACAAGGTAATGAACGCCCGCGATGCCACATAACAGCGCATATAGCTTCACTCAGAACTGCAGAAGTCTCATCTGTTACACCCCCTTTTTGCGTAATACTAGTGTCGATCGTCAATTAAAGCTCATGGTGTTCACATTTGCCACTTGAAGTAAAAATCTGAAACGCGATGATTTTTCTGTTATATAGTTATTGAAAGCCACATCAGCCACTGTAATTTACGACAAGTTAGATAAGTAATTAAAGATAATTGAGGGTCACTGTAGACCATTTTGATAGTTTTCTCTCTTGTGAAACTTAATTTAAACCTAGATTATAGATGTGATATGGCTTAGGTCATCCTTCGATCCATTGTAGAACTTAGAAACCCATTCAGGGAATATTCGTTCACATTTTTGTTGAACGCAGTTGGTTTTTACCATCCTGTATTAAAACATTTCCTTTTATCAACAGTGCAATTTATAAACAATGTTTTGTGAGTAGAATAAAATTTCCAATGGTAAACTCAACTGCTTTATTTTACCAGCTAACTAAAAATAGGAAAGCCTTGAACCCCTTCCACTAAATTTAGTTAGTATTAAGATTCTTTTACAGGGAGTGCGGTGGGGCTGACGCTGAAATCATTAAGTATTTGGTTATATCATCGCAAGTCTCACTGAACTCTTCTGAATTCTACATGTCATGTGTGGTCTGACGTCGCCTTACCAGCAACAGGTCCCAGGTTCAAACTAGTCAATTCCCTAAAAAAACACGCTCAGAGCGTCGTTGCGCGAAAGTGGTAGGGAGACACGATATGGAACAAACAGACACCACGCAGAGTGTTAGAAACACTAGTAACAAATAATAGTTTAAAGGAATAGGTAGCTTTAAGATATTTGGGGAAAAGTAGCCGAAATGGTATCTTTTGGCGAATTTCTTTATCTGATACGGCGAAATTTCGAAAACTCAATCTGGAAACGTGGCGAGTTGTCACCAGTGTACATCTAAAGATGGCCAGAAGAACATGAGGCGAAATCTTACTGAAATCCGTCTGTTGTTCTGAAATATACTCTGCAAAGTTTTTACATTTCACACACTTGGAGCTGAGGACGTGTCAAAGCTTCTGCGTTGGGAGAAATACACTGCTAACTCGATGGAACGACTCTGCAGTCGGCAGTCAGCCCAAGCCACACATACAGCTACATACATAATGTGCAAAATCACAATGAGGGGCATGGCACAGGGTATTTTGCATGGTATAAAGTGTTTCTTCCAGATCACGTATGCAGCGATGAAAGGCGGACCCATTAAACGCCACTGTCGGTGCTGTTAATTATTCTAATTTTGTCTTCACAGTCTCTACGGAAACAATACATAGTGGGCTGAAGAATATCTTTATGTTCTTCTTCTTGTGGCCAATCGTGCCACCCTTCTCTGTATACGCCCAGAGTACTCTGTGGGTCATATTTTGTATAGAACCATCATATTTGAGCAATGATCGAAGACGGGAAACACAAGTCATTAGGAATCAGTGTCCTTAGTAGACTGTATTTTCGCAGTGTCCTATTAATGAACCGAAATGCCACCTGCCTCAACTACTACTGAGTGTATGTGGTCATTCCATTTCATATCCTTACAAATTGTTACATTTGGGTACTTGAAGAGCTGTCTTATTCTAATTTTGAATCTCTGATATTGCAATCATACATCTTCTCGTTTTGCGAACTGCACAATTCTACATTTCTGTACATTTCATGCCAGCTGCCAATGTTTGCACCGATCTGAAATCTTATCATCATCTAGCTTTGACATTTGTCCCATTTCTTTTTTTTTTTTTTTTTTTCATACAGCATTCAGAACAGATAACTGTATCATTTCCGATAAACACGAGACTGCTATTAACATTGTCTCCTAAGTCACTAACATACTACACGTTCAACAAAATTCGCAACATATTTCGCTGACGTCCACCTGAAGGTAATTCTACTTCTATCGATGTCTCTCCATCCATGATAACGTGCTGCGTCCTCCCTTCCTATAACTGCTGAACCCAGTCACAAATTTAGGGGGGTCACTTCCACACAAAGAAAGTTGCCTCAGAGGTATAATTATTTGGATTAGACTCAAGAATCAGGCATCCTGTAGTGAAAGAATTTAAAACACATAGATGCTTAAGAATGCATAGAAAAGAAAGTTTAGCTTATTTCATCAGAGTATTAGAGAAATGAGTAAGTAGTCTAATTGGAACATTTAGAGAGCTCTGAAAAGATCCACATCCTTTGCCTATCTGAATACCATGAAACCACAGCGTTAGAGACGCGAAATACAAAAGATTTTTCTGTAGCATCTCATTCATAGAGAACTAACATTGCTACAGAAGAATGCTGAAGATTAGATGGGTAGATCACATAACTAACGAGGAGGTATTGAATAGAATTGGGGAAAAGAGGAGTTTGTGGCACAACTTGACAAGAAAAAGGGACCGGTTGTTAGGACATGTTCTGAGACATCAAGGGATCACAAATTTAGCGTGGAGGGTAAAAATCGTAGAGGGAGCCCAAGAGATGAATACACTAAGCAGATTCAGAAGGATGTAGGTTGCAGTAAGTACTGGGAGATGAAGAAGCTTGCACAGAATAGAGTAGCATGGAGAGCTGCATCAAACCAGTCTCAGGACTGAAGACCACAACAACAACAACAACATCGGAAAAGGAAGAGTTGTCAGATATTTAAATAGGGAACTTAACGTCAAAAACATTGAAAAATGTAGATTTTTAAAGATCACCATACAGAAGTTTGTGCTTGTGATACTGAAATTTAGTTCATTTTTAATTATAGTTAATAGTGTGTGGCGATTTCAAAGTAGATTTTCAAAAAAATGAGATAGGAAAAAAATAGTCTCTAAACATAATTTCTATCCAGCAATTTGATTGCAATAATTAACTTCCCAACATGAGCGTATAAAGACACTACGACTGATAGTGTGTCTTCCATGAAGATAAAAGCAAGGAAATAACCCAGTACTAAATTAGCTCTCTGATCGTGACACACAGTTAGTTTGGATGAATAAGATAGTCCGTATAGACTAGCTTAGTGGAAATCAGTTGGAATAGTTAACGACTCCAAGACAAAGTTGTTAAGAGTAGTTTACGAGAACTGATGAGGAATCAAGTTTATAGTGAACCGAATGCTGATATAAAATCTAAGGCATTCCATGGTAAGTTGAAATCATTATTTGAAAATAGCGTTCCTCATAAACTGTTCAAAAAGCATACTAAACAGCCCTGTCAAAAACTATGGATCAATAGCGGAGTCAAACTATCTTGTGAAAGGAAAACGGAAATGTTATTGTTCGCAGAAACAAGTAAATATCCTGCAATAATTGCACACTACAATATTGCAGAAATTAGTAATTCGGACAGCAGACTTAAGTCTGTATGGGATGTAGTGAAACGAGAGACCGGAAAAAGTGTAATAAGAAAAGATAAAATCAATATTGACTTAAATTATCATCGTGGAGTGCTCTTCTCAAGAACTGAGTGCAGGGAAACAGACGCAGGACTCCTGCATGGCCGTCACGGGCGAGTTCCCAGTGGAAGAGGCTTGCCCACATGTTACGAAGTGTCAAGTGTGTATCTGTGTCATGTGGTTGACTGCGATGAGTGGTTGTACAGTGTAGTGGAGGGTCTGTGTTGTCTTGGATGCAAGGAAGGGAGAGGCTGAACCCCGCTGCCGACACGCAGCCTACTCCTATGGAATAGCACCAAGTGGCCGCTCAGCTTAACCTCCCCATCCGACGAACGGCTCACCGTCAACAGTGTCACGTGCCCTCACCTCATGAGACACTGCTGGGAGGTTCGGAACTAAATCCAGGACCTTGAATCAAATACTGCTGATCGGGAACTATACACCATCACTCGCTGGTCAAATATTGGCAGTGAAAAGTTTTCCACTACCACGATTCGAACCGGCTTACCTCCGAGTCGATCTCCACTGCACAAGCGTGCGTTAGCGTCCACGGTTACGTAGAAGGGTTTGATTCAAATGGAAGGGATAAAAATGACTAGTAACATTTTCTAGGCATATTTAAATTCATTTCTTAAATGTTGCGATACATTGCTGAATAGAAAAATCAAGCAATATTTTGAAAAAGCAAGTCACATAAAACTTAATATGTACATGTTTCACATACTTCTGCTTCTGAAATTGAAGGCACAAATTATGGTGTTTCAGATCGAATGTGACGGGCTTGTTCCCATACAATAAGTGCAGTCTTTTCTACAAATATAATGCATCATTAACTCGGAATACTTTTTTCAGAGAGGTTGAAATGTGCTACAGTTAAAAGTGATAGGAGAGATGTCAATAACTACCGACTCGTTTCACTGGTGACATCTGTTCCCATAATGTCTGAGAAGATGACGTGCTCTAGAATAGTATCCCACGTATGAAACAATATTATCCTCAGTAAATCACAGTTTGGATTTCAGAAGAGTTGCTCAACCTACTCACTGATTCAACAAATTTCAAAAGAATTAAATAACAAAACAACACGGGTTCGTATTTCTGTGACCTACCTAAGGCAGTTTACTAAACGAATCACAGAATCCTCCTATGTAAACTGAGGTTATGGAATTGATGGTATAACTATCCAGCGGATAATGTCATATCTAACGAAAAGAAAGCAATAAGTCGTACCTAATAATTCAGCCACTGTAACTGGGGAGATTCTTCTGACTGGGGAGATATCAGTTGTGGAGTTCCACCAGACTCATTCTTAGATCCTCTGTTGTATCTCATATAGGCAAACGATTTTAAACATTTCATCTGTGGGGGCCAGCTCTTTGGATTTTATCCTGACACTACACGGTCTCCAGCGGCTATCATTATCTGACTTAACTGTTATCGAAGAAACGAGTATGTTCCAGCAGCGTGCTACAGCCTCCTCAGGCGGAGTTCTTAATGAGACTCGTCTGTAGCATGGAACAGCATCCGAAGAAACGAAGACATAGGACGCAACAGTCTGTCTCTGTAATAAATTAGGTTCCGAGTCGAAACTCTGAGGCTGCCTGTTACAGAGGCGAGGTGCGATTGGTAAGGACTTGTTCAAAATTGTTGAAATGTTAACAACAAGAAGAAACTCATTGTAACAAAAACTTAATTGTTTTATGCTTATTCATAACGAGCAGAGTGATGAAAATTCGCTTTTAGGCTCAACTTACCATGTAATGCCTTAAATTTTATATCAGCATTCGGTTCACTATAAACTTTATTCCAGATCAGTTCTCGTAAACTATTCTTAACAACCTTGTCCTGGAGTCGTTAATTATTCCAACTGATTTCCACTGAGGGACCTTGATAGGGACTATCTCATTCATCCAAACTAACTGTGTGTCACGATCAGAGAGCTAATTTAGTATTGGGTTATTTCCTTGCTTTTATCTACCATATTAAAAATTTAACAGAGTGCAACGTGGAAGGTATTAGTTCCTTAACAGGTAAGGCTCAGTAGCAGTGTAATGTTAGTAGTCAGGTTAAATGTCGCCCAGTCCCAAGGCTGCACTATTTGTACACTGTGTAAGAGCCCAGTGTATCAGTCACTGACGTTGGATGAGTATCTCAGTGGTGCTTTTGCGAGTAACAAATGAATCAGTGAAGAACACACTGTTGTTAATTGGATATTCCCTATTTCTGCTATCAACTTTATGTCACATTGGTCCAAACTGGAGAACAGCATTGAAGTATCGGCGGCACGAAAGTTTTGTCCATCAGTCTGCTGAGCGCGCTCAGCAAGATCGTTGGGAAGGTAATATTAAAACGACTCACCAGGCACTGCATCACAAACGACACCCTGAGACCGGAGCAATTCGGTTTCAGGAATCACCACTCAACAACACAACAACTCCTCCGCGTCGTTGAATACATAACACACGGATACAACACAAGCAAGGCAACTGGGGCGGTGTTCCTGGACATCGAAAAGGCTTTCGATCGTCTATGGCACAACGGCCTAATACGCAAACTCAGTGATGCAGGGTTCCCCGACGGGCTCGTACGTCTCATACACTCATATCTCACGGACAGGAGTTTCAACACTGACGTGCAGGGCAAACAATCGACACGACATGGTATACAGGCAGGAGTACCCCAAGGAAGTATCCTAGGGCCCTTACTGTTTAACCTCTACATCAACGACCTCCCAACTACACATAACACGACGGTAGCAATCTACGCGGATGACACTGCCATCCTTGCGCAAGATTGGAAGCCGTCTAACATTAACTCACGACTACAGACCGCACTCAGAACGGCGGAGCCTTGGCTGGTGAAATGGCGTGTTAGAGTAAACGTCGACAAGTGCGAGGCCGTTCTGTTCACTAGAAGACCGAAGCAACTGCGCAAACATCAGCACTGCAACCCAATAACACTACACACACGCCCAATACGTTTCCGCGAGAAGGTCAAATACCTCGGTGTCTGGCTGGACAGGAAACTACTCTGGGGGGACCACATTCAACACGTGACCAACAAAGCTAACGCGAGGCTCAAACAACTCTACCCTATGCTTAACAGGCGTAGCACACTAAACAGGAGGGTGTCTAGGTCCATGTACATGACACTTATTAGACCCCTGATGACGTACGCAGCCCCTGTCTGGGGATACGCTGCGCCAACTCGCCTGCGCCGTCTGCAGCTCATACAGAACAAAATACTCAAAATCATAAGCAACGCTCCGCGCTACACACGCATCGCGGATCTTCACCGGGAATACCGGCTAGATACTATCTTGCAGGTATTCCAAAAACTCTCCACACGACTGTACAATAACACGAGACACTCGCGCAACCCGTTTATCCTTTCTCTGGGTAACTACGACCACAACCATAGATGGAAGCATAACAGACCAAAGACATTACTGGCTAGGAACTGAACATCTATGGTCTATAGAACGCTAACACGACAGTACTGGCGAGCCCCTGCAACACAGTTCTTACTGGAAACCCAGATGTGCGACTAGCCGAAAAACAGGCAACCGCAGGGAAACCGTACTGTACACAGCACGCAAACCAGCCACACACACCCCCCTACACAGTCCGTGAGCCGATCTATGACCGATCGCCCACTAATCCACAACGACCTTGAACTGTTGCAGGGACGCAGCAACTGCAGCAAGCGCCGCAACAAGATCCAACAACGACAAAGGTAACGATGCACGATACCTCGAACTAACACAACCACACCTTGCATGCACTGTCGCAGATAGCAAGCCGCTACTGCCCTTACTACCCGTCCTACTGTCGCAGAGGTTTTTTTTCCCTTGGCGCTGGCCTTGGCACTTTTTTTCCTCTGCTCTTACAACCGCTACCCTTCGATCGCTTTCGACCACTTCTATCTCCTGATGGACCATGTTAATGAGTAGTCTTACCCAGACGCATGGATAACATCACAGCCTGCATCCTGTGACGCCTTGATTCAAAACTAACATGCATACGGAGGTGACAGTAGAACTTTTGTGTTGGTCACCACGTTGGTGCGGGCGTGGAGGGGCCCCATCCTTTCGCGAAAAAAGTTTTGTAGGCTCTCCACTCGTGCGTGGACAATTCTTCCTGAGAATTTTTCCAATCAGTCTCAGGCTGTCACCTGTCATTGCGATTAGTTTTAAGTGGTCATTCCACTTTAAATTTCTCCGTATGCATCCTCCTGGATATTTCACGGATATGACTGTTTTCAGCTACCTACCACCGTGTAATGATACAATAATGGTCTCTCCGACTATTTACGGACAATACGTTACATTTGTTTAGCTTGAGGGTAGATTGTCAATCGCTGCGTCTAACGTCAATCCTCCGTAGCTCTTCCTGCATTTCACTAACATTTTCTAGCGGTGAAACTTCTCTGTATACAACAGCACCACCTGTGTACAGTTTCATGGAATTTACGACGTTATCCATAATATATATTGTGGACAGGTGCACGACCGAAGTTATTTTTAGGTCTTAAGGTTTCTCTCCGTCAAGGGTGATATGTTGTATTTTATTTGCAAGCAACACTTGAAGCCAATCTGGTCTGGTATTTCGCTCGTTAGGTTCCAGTGCGGATCTGTGTCGAACGTCTTCCGAAGGTCGAGGAACAAGCCTTCAACTGGGGCACCGGTAGCTACTGCCTTCTGGGTATCGTGAACAAACAGCAGAATTTAGAGAACCTCTATATAGGCCTATAAGTTTGCCTCTACAGCTTATTGTCCGCTAACTACAATTACGTAATAGCCATCTGCAGCAATGAAACCATTCACTAATGTTGCAACTAAGCGCATTAAGTCCATCTAAGAGCAATTCTTATATCGACTGAGCTTTACCACCTGAAAGAACGCTGATATACTGACGTACACTTATCATCTACTACTGTTGTGCCTTAAAGGAAACTGTACGAGGTGTTTGTGTATAAAACATGTGATTGATGCTGTCCCAGATGCACCATACAAGAACGACTAATAAATGTGAGGCGTGAGCCCTTGTCACTCGAATCTGGCATCCCTGGTGCCTGTAGACAAATCATTGTGGTCGTAACCTCCGTTTGTGTAAGATCTGCTATTGTGTTGAGGCGTGAGCCCTTGTCACTCGAATTTGGCATCTCTGGTGCCTGTAGACAAATCATTGTGGTCGTAGCCTCCGTTTGTGTAAGATCTGCTATTGTGTTTTGCTGGAAAAATTATACATGTAATAATAGAGCGACGAACTGCCGTGGAGTTTCATGTGAAACTTGGAAAACCTACTGCTGGGTGATTTGAGCGTTTCCAAGACGGCGGAGAAAACGTTGAACATGACTCACGCCCAGGATGTCCTTCAACATCAGAAACGGATGAATCCATCGGAAATGTAGGTAATCTGACTCGATCTGAATGTCGATTGAATATTCGATAGACTGCTGAAACTGTAGGGATTCAAAAACGAAAGCTTAAGGCAAATTTCACGTAACCAATCTAACATGAGAAAAGTGTGTGCGAAACTGGTGCCGAAAATTGTCGCGGTTGAACAAAAATAATCTCATGAAAATGATTATACTTACACTTTGAATATCACTGAAAGTAATCCTGATTTCTTGGAATTAGTAATAACATGTGACGAATCTTGGTTTCTCACTTATGATCCAGGAGATAAACGCCAATACATGCATTGGAAGGGCCCATCTTCGAATGAGCAAATCAGGATTCGAAGCGAAAATTTTTTTCTATATTCATGGAATTATGTATCTTCAACCGAAAGCCAAACTATTAATCAACATTACTATCTTGAGGTTCTTGCGCAACTCCGTCTGAAAATTAGAAGAAAAAATATCCGAATTATGGAATAATAGTTCAACACACCGGCTCATATTGTTAGACCACCCACCTTATTCGCCTGACCTAGTACCAAGCGCGGATCTATGAGGGAGTGATGGGGCGGGGGGAGAGGGAAGGGGGCAAACCAGGGTGTCTAGCCCGGGCGGCATTTTCAGTGGCCGCCAGATTGATATTCTTGAAGAAAGAACGTTGTTTCCCAAAGTGCCTAGCATCCAGCGCACGTTGATCTATAGATTATTCATATGATTTTGAAACGCATTCCAGTTGGTTTTTGTACGTTTCTGAATACGTTCTAAGGCGATTTCTGAACGAATCATAAGTTGATTTTAGAATGCACCTATAGTGTACGTGACGTCTCTGGCAGGGGAATCCCCGTTGCATCTGGAAATAACAAACTCCCGCAGACAAATGGGAACGTGGCTATGTGAGCTGACCCGGATAAACCTGAACGGGTGAATTCCAGTCACTATTTATGTGGTTAATTGGGGATGCGGATGATCAGCGTTATTATAATTACTAGCGAAATCCATGAATTCAGACTACCAGAGTGGAAATAAACGACTAATAGGAATAACAATAAGAAACATATTATGTTCTCGGTGTATTGAAGAAAATGAAATTATGATAGAAAAATTTTGCCACAACGCTACACTTGTGTGAGACAAGTGTACAGTCCCCGGTTAGCAGCCGATAAGTTCTGTTGTCGGAATAGCGCGGAAAACGCGTTGTACGAACACGTAATAACGCCCAATCGTGGAATAAACGCGGGATAACCGAACCGGTGATTCTGGCTGGGTTAGCGAGCTCAACTATAGAATAAGTTTTGGCATTGGCGGGAAAAGGTACAGAATTAGTGGTGACAAGGTTGTTTGTTAGAATAAGGAAGGAGAAGAAGCGGGAACATCACACACATTAGATGGAAGAACATGACGATCCCAAATTTATATAATAATTTCTTACTACTACTTCTCGATATATGTTTGAGAAACTGGAGCGCATGAATGAAATGTGAAACTATTTCCTAACATAAAACTTTTTGTTTGTAGTAGCCCTAATAGACATCTGATATTGGCAATTTGCGAATTATATTCTTTCGTGTTACTTCTGTAAATGAGATACATAAAAATGACCATTTGTGCCAAAACTGTCTCGCGTATTTGGCTTGTATTACAATTACTGCAATATTAGAAAGTCTTATTTCGTTTTATGTAGCAGACGGTGACAATCGGATCGAGAAACCACACCAGTCTTGGGTACTATTCGTATTAACAGCTTTTTCAGTAATACACAATGAAATTTTGATTTTTTTTCATGTAGCAAAACTTTTGACAGAACACTAGTCCCGACTACACGCAGGCACATTACGCCAGTTGCAGAAAATACTGTTCACTCTATCTTCCATAAGGAATGATCCATTTGAGGCAGTACAGCAGTGTCAGGACAAATTCGTCTTTTAGTGAAGATACGAGTATTAGGACCACAATTATTGACTTAGTGAGCTACTACTCCTTTTATGTGCCAGAAAATGCCTCTTCTACTCCACGTGTTAATTATCTCAAAGGACGATTAATGCTTCAGAGCAACAGTATGGTTTCCCTCTTAGCATTGTTGCAACAAACATTTCAACTATTTGTGCTTACTTACGCTAAGTTTCTCTTTCCTTTTATTTACAAAAAAAGAAAAAATGGAAGGTGATAATTCCTCAAATACGGAATATAAAAGCTGTGTTTCTTAATTATTAGTATTATCCAGGCACTTAAATACGATTTTCAGAGTACCCATGTAGGCAGATTCACATTTATCACAAAATAAAAGTTCTTTCCTATAAGAACATTAATACTTGGCGTTCAGTTAGGAATCTTTCTTTACTAAATATACATAACCATAACATGTAGAGGGGGTGACTGGAAAGTGGTGTTTTTAAATTTCTCTTGAACTGTCACTCAAATTCTGGACGGCAGAGGTAAACTATCGTCACAAACATGATGATTTTGAGGATTTTATCACTTTGTTTGGGTCGTATCTTCTTAGTGGTAGACTATCTTATGTACATCGCTCACAGAAAAGAAATTTAGCAACGTGATTGTACCTTATGTTCAAGCAGAGCCCAGCGGTAATCAATGGAATGTGATCACAATAAAAACAAAGTGGACATAGACAGTAGTGGGAAAGGATATAAAAGATAAGACTGTTCATAATTGCAAAGTCCGAGCCGCAGCAGGTATTTTGTGCTCTCCTGCAAAGTTAGTGAGGTGTCACTTACGATAGTTTATCTTTGACGCCCAGAATTGTCACATGTATTTCTTTCCTTTCTGTCAGAAGTAATTCTGTTCCACCAATTAATCAGGTGCTATTGCCGCTGAAATATTTTGCCTCTGGTGATGTCTTTCTTTCTATTGGAGACTTCATTCATACTGATAATTATACAGCCAGCAGGATTAGTAAAAGGATGTGTATGACATTGTACAACACGTATAATAGACGGTATTTAATTATTTCTGTTCTCTGCTGTATTTAATGAAAATAAAGTAAACAAATGTCTATGAATCAATTTATTTTTTGCTGAAATCTTTTAACTTCTCGTTTATAAATCTTCTTTTGAACACAATGCCACTTTTTAACTGATATTGTTCTTCCTCCATTTTCTGGTTCTCATCAAGTTACTTTTGAAGCAGCACATCTGAGAATATGTATTTTTAATCTGAAAATAAAATTGACTGTTTTAAAAAGAGGATTGTACAAAAAAAGAAAGAACATAGTGAAAGTGTTACATCTCCAGTAACTTCACCCTCCCTCCCACACTACATATAGCAACAAGAGATGATTGCACACTTCAAAGTTGTGTATGTAATTGTTATTGCTCCTCAAACAAACATTCAGTTTAGATATGTTTATGGGTGTACTTCTACCCCAGCAGTATAAAAAGAATTATGATTGTTCATTGACACTCTTAGTAACTTATTCTCTATATACGTCTCTAAAACGATAATCAGTAACCATCAAATAATAGAAATTGGTATTGTATATGCTCAGGAACTGTAAAAGTGGATGCACAAATAGTGATCAATAATTCAGCAAATATACTTTCTTTAGCACATCGATTATTACTGTAAACAATTAATCATTCTAAAAATAAGATATAACTACAACACCAATGAGTAAAAGTCTTAGAACTGTTAGTCTAATCAATCTCTATGATGTCTGTGTTCTTATAGTTTCATTAAGGCTCTGAAAAGGATTAACTTTTTCACAAAGCACATTGCACTTCAAAGTTTCTAATATACTAGGTGCCTATGTATAGTTCATCATCTACCATACAGCTACGTCTGATGGAATATTACCTTACTTAGAAATATTGCATCTGCATCTGTGACGCCCTTATGTTGATAACTTTATCAAATCGTGTATTTTAGCGTATACACCTAAGAAATTACATTCCTCGATGGGCTACTGTCAGTCTGTATCCTTTTTCTGGACATAATACTTATGTGTTGTTTTCTTTAAAGGATTGTAGGCATATTTGTAGTTGCTCTATCAATTCGTCTAAAGTCGTTTGTAAGCTAAAACTGTTGCACATACTTTCCTATCCTTTATTCAGAAATTTACAACAATCTCTTACTCATCAATCAACAGATGCCTGATCTTTTACTAATTTCAAGATAGATTGTTGCTGTTTACATACCTGTACCTCACAAGCTTAATTAAAAGTCTTACACTAATATTTTCATTGCATAAGACTAGATAAGTTTTCATATTTTCCACTACGTTCTGACGCTTGTTTACAATATCCATCAGCCTCAAAGTATCTTCAAGGGAACAGTTTTGCACCCTGGAACTTTTATTGCTCGTGTTACCTTGATTAAAATTACTTTGTGGTTGACAGATAACAGTGGTTGGGAGCACCAGCTCGTACACAGCATGTCACGTGAAGCAAAAAAGAAACCAGTCGTCTACTTACTGACTGTTACACCGACCTTGTGGGTTGTTGGAAGGGCTGCAGTGGCGGCAGCTGTTGCCGCTGCTGCTGTTGCTGCTGTATCTAGGCTGATGCAGTAAGGTGCTGTGATAACACGTTATAGGCAAATAACAGTAACAACATAGGTGAGCATTCAGTCAATTATATATCGCAAAATAAATATACTAAAAAGGTAGAGAAAATTGTAAACGATGAACGCAATATTCTAACACTGACGAATGCGAGCCACTTATATCTGAATCACATTTTCCTAATACTCTAACACCGACGAATAAATGCCACTTATATCGAAATCACTCAAATTTTATTCAGTGTCACACGAATTGCCGTCAGAGTTTAATGAAATGTTAACTTCTTCAATATGATTTTCCACTAAACTTTCATTCTCCCGTGCTTTCATTATTACTTTTTTCGTGTGCCAATCTGACGACGAAGTTTGGTTTACAGCGTCCCCTTTCAGTTTTTCTACTTCGGCTTACGTACATTTTGTGTTGTCCCTTGTTACATTTTTACTTGAGCCCATAAGAGTTTAATCGAAGTGGCAGTGATATGGTGGTAATTTGAGGACTCTATGGCTACATATTTTTGACAGTTCATATAAAACATACTGAGGTAAGGTTGGATTCTTCTGGGCCATGAGAACCCACAATTCGCCCTTTCTACAGTCGTCTGGTATGGGAAGCTTTCTTTGTTATAGCTTGTCGATAATGTGTTGCTTCTGTAGGCGCCTTATCATGGATAACTGAATGATATGTGGCGTTGTTCATAACTATTAATGAGGGCTTGCCTAAGTTTCTCAGGGGCGTATAACAACATACAGTTTATAAGTCTTGGATATGTACCTGTATGGAGAAGAATCAGTCTGCTACCTTTCCCAGTAAGTTGTTCAAATGTTCAAATGTGTGTGAAATCTTATGGGACTTAACTGCTAAGGTCATCAGTCCCTAAGCTTACACACTACTTAACCTAAATTATGCTAAGGACAAACACACACACCCATGCCCGAGGGAAGACTCGAACCTCCGCCGGGACCAGCCGCACAGTTCATGACTGCAGCGCCCTAGACCGCTTGGCTAATCCCGCGCGGCACTCCAATGAGTTGTGGCGCGGTGCCAGACACTGAATCATCTGTCCAGCCTGTACTCATGGAATGGCTTGCATCTGCCCATGTTTCATCTAGCCAAACAATGCCATCACAATTTTCCTTTGATATTGCCCTCAAAAATCGACATCGCTACGCTAAAATGTCACCTCTCTCCATTATGACCTTTCTTCCGGTTTTTTTTTTTATATATTTGAAGCCCAAGCCGTACACCACATTTCCCAGTGACGATTTGCTGCCTCTGAAGATCTCCGCTTGTACTAAAGAAGCATTCAGTTTATCGAGGGTCGGATGTTCCTTTTCGAATAGTAACTGTAAATACGACGAAGAACTGCATCTACCTGAAAATCGTCGAAATTATTCACTTGTTTCTCGAACTGCCTATTTTTTCGTGGAGTGCTAAGGTGAGACAGTCCACCTTCACTTTCATCTGCTCCGTACTTTTCCTTCCCTATTCTCACACTCGTGTTTTTGTGAATTTTTAATGCCTATGCGGTTCTGTCAGTGTCGTTAGTGGGAGGTAGCAGGAGTCCACCATTGTATTTCTCTCGTTCGAGGTATTCCCTGACATTACTGCAATATTCACTAGCCTGCCGTCTCAGTGCAGTGCACTGACCGCGGATAGACTTCTCTCAAACAGCAACTGTCCGCGGACGTCCTCTCCATCGCCCTCTCACCCACGTTGTGAATAGGAAGAAATTATCACACGAATGTATCAGAGTTCAGGTCACAGCACCGCCCAGTAGATCTGCTATACGACCACTGCAAGTTTCGTGTGTAGCTCTCAGTTCGTAGCCTCAAGGGTTTCCTTCCTTTTTCTTGTCTCCCCATGTTTCAGGCTACAGTAGGTACTGGGAGATGAAGAAGCTTGCACAGGATAGAGTAGCATGGAGAGCTGCATCAAACCAGTCTCAGGACTGAAGACCACAAGAACAGACCACAACAACAACAGCCTTGGACTTCCGCAGATAAGGGTGCTGCCAACCTGTGGACGCAGCGGGGTGTGAGGACAGGGTCTGGTTCAAATGGCTCTGAGCACTATGGGACTCAACTGCTGAGGTCATTAGTCCCCTAGAACTTAGAACTAGTTAAACCTAACTAACCTAAGGACACCACAAACATCCATGCCCAAGGCAGGATTCGAACCTGCGACCGTAGCGGTCTTGCGGTTCCAGACTACAGCGCCTTTAACCGCTCGGCCACTTCGGCCGGCTAGGACAGGGTCTCCTGCTTTCCTTGAGGCACCTTACCGTACTAGAAAATGCACTCACCCGAGCAGGTTCTTACTGCGAAAAGCATCGGTGTAACCACAGCCGTATTATTTCTGTGGCCCTTCTAGTTTCGCACATTAGTCCACCTAGTGCACATGCACGGATTCACGCCGTGAATACCCCGCGTGCATGCGTAATCAGTAGACGTGAATCAGTCTGCTCTTCCAGACATGTACGCTCGGAGCGCTGCTACGGATCTGTATACCATAGATGCACCGTGGTATAGGGGCTTCAAATGCGAATGACCTACGCGAAATTACGCAGTGTGCTCTGCTGCTGTTGTCAACGTAACTGGACGGGTACGCTATTCCAGGGATAACTAACCGGAAAATGACGTCCTAGAATGGGCGCCCCAAATTATACCACGGTTAGTCTACTCTACCGACTACTAGCCTGGGTTTATCACAAGATTGTATAACTGGTCCTAAATAAGCTGAAATAAAAAGTTCGTGTTCGATATCAGTATAAAAGACATATATTACACATAAGAACTCAAAAACATGAGCATGGTTTCGTATGTAAGATCGATACGCCAGTGTTAAAATATACACTCCTGGAAATGGAAAAAAGAACACATTGACACCGGTGTGTCAGACCCACCATACTTGCTCCGGACACTGCGAGAGGGCTGTACAAGCAATGATCACACGCACGGCACAGCGGACACACCAGGAACCGCGGTGTTGGCCGTCGAATGGCGCTAGCTGCGCAGCATTTGTGCACCGCCGCCGTCAGTGACAGCCAGTTTGCCGTGGCATACGGAGCTCCATCGCAGTCTTTAACACTGGTAGCATGCCGCGCCAGCGTGGACGTGAACCGTATGTGCAGTTGACGGACTTTGAGCGAGGGCGTATAGTGGGCATGCGGGAGGCCGGTGGACGTACCGCTGAATTGCTCAACACGTGGGGCGTGAGGTCTCCACAGTACATCGATGTTGTCGCCAGTGGTCGGCGGAAGGTGCACGTGCCCGTCGACCTGGGACCGGACAGCAGCGACGGACGGATGCACGCCGAGACCGTAGTATCCTACGCAGTGCCGTAGGGGACCGCACCGCCACTTCCCAGCAAATTAGGGACACTGTTGCTCCTGGGGTATCGGCGAGGACCATTCGCAAACGTCTCCATGAAGCTGGGCTACGGTCCCGCACACCGTTAGGCCGTCTTCCGCTCACGCCCCAACATCGTGCAGCCCGCCTCCAGTGGTGTCGCGACAGGCGTGAATGGAGGGACGAATGGAGACGTGTCGTCTTCAGCGATGAGAGTCTCTTCTGCCTTGGTGCCAATGATGGTCGTATGCGTGTTTGGCGTCGTGCAGGTGAGCGCCACAATCAGGACTGCATACGACCGAGGCACACAGGGCCAACACCCGGCATCATGGTGTGGGGAGCGATCTCCTACACTGGCCGTACACCACTGGTGATCGTCGAGGGGACACTGAATAGTGCACGGTACATCCAAACCGTCATCGAACCCATCGTTCTACCATTCCTAGACCGGCAAGGGAACTTGCTGTTCCAACAGGACAATGCACGTCCGCATGTATCCCGTGCCACCCAACGTGCTCTAGAAGGTGTAAGTCAACTACCCTGGCCAGCAAGATCTCCGGATCTGTCCCCCATTGAGCATGTTTGGGACTGGATGAAGCGTCGTCTCACGCGGTCTGCACGTCCAGCACGAACGCTGGTCCAACTGAGGCGCCAGGTGGAAATGGCATGGCAAGCCGTTCCACAGGACTACATCCAGCATCTCTACATTCGTCTCCATGGAAGAATAGCAGCCTGCATTGCTGCGAAAGGTGGATATACACTGTACTAGTGCCGACATTGTGCATGCTCTGTTGCCTGTGTCTATGTGCCTGTGGTTCTGTCAGTGTGATCATGTGATGTATCTGACCCCATGAATGTGTCAATAAAGTTTCCCCTTCCTGGGACAATGAATTCACGGTGTTCTTATTTCAATTTCCAGGAGTGTATTTATTCATATTTTTAGGCAGTAAAGAGTAAATGATGAGCGCACCAATAAAGACGCTGTGGCTGAAAACAGAAAAAGAACTAAATATAAAATTGAAGATATAAATAAATCGGCTTTTAAGATGAGAAGATGGCTTCACGAAACAGGCACATCATTCAAGGTAATTGGACTGTAAGTCTCAGATGACGGTAAACAGTCTTCATCGTCGGTATTATGTCAGCAGGAAGATGACGCTGAGCCAGCATCTGCTGAATTATGGCAGACTGGTAACAACGACATAGATCTAGCGGACCCAGGTCACGACTGTACTGGGCACTACACATTGAAGTTTGAATAGTTTGACTCTAACCCCACGTGCTATGGCACGAAAATATATACAGGGTGGTCCATTGATCGCGATCGGGCCAAATATCTCACGAAATAAGCGTCAAACGAAAAAACTACAACGAACGAAACTTGTCTAGCTTGAAGGGGGAAACCAGATGACGCTATGGTTGGCCCACTAGATGGCGCTGCCATAGGTCAAACGAATATCAACTGCGTTTTTTTTTAAATAGGAACCCACATTTTTATTAGATGTTCGTGTAGTACGTAAAAAAATATGAATGTTTTAATTGGTCCACTTTTTTCGCTTTGTGATAGCTGGCGCTGTAATAGTCACAAACATATGGCTCACAATTTTAGACGAACAGTCGGCAACCGATAGGTTTTTTTAATTAAAATACAGAACGTCGGTACGTTTGAACATTTTATTTCGGTTGTTCCGATGTGATACATGTATCTTTGTGAACTTAAAATTTCTGAGAACGCATGCTGTTACAGCTTGATTACCTGTAAATACCACATTAATGCAATAAATGCTCAAAATGATGTCGGTCAACCTCAAAGCATTTGGCAATACGTGTAACGACATTCCTCTCAACAGCGAGTAGTTCGCCTTCCGTAATGTTCCCACATGCATTGACAATGCGCTGACGCATGTTGTCAGGCGTTGTCGGTGGATCACGATAGCAAATATCCTTCAACTTGCCCCACAGAAAGAAATCCGGGGACGTCCGATCCGGTGAACGTGCGGGCCATGGTATGGTGCTTCGACGACCAATCCAATTGTCATGAAATATGCTATTCAATACCGCTTCAACCGCACGCGAACTAAGTGCCGGACATCCATCATGTTGGAAGTACATCGCCATTCTGCCATGCAGTGAGACATCTTGTGGTAACGTCGGTAGAACATTACGTAGGAAATCAGCTTACATTGCACCATTTAGATTGCCATCGATAAAATGGGGTCCAATTATCCTTCCTCCCATAATGCCGCACCATACATTAACCCGCCAAGGTCGCTGATGTTCCACTTCTCGCAGCCATCGTGGATTTTTCCGTTCCCCAATAGTACATGTTATGCCGGTTTGCGTTACCGCTGTTGCTGAATGACGCTTCGTCGCTAAATAGAACGCTTGCAAAAGATCTGTCATCGTCCCGTAATTTCTCTTGTGCCCAGTGGCAGAACTGTACACGACGTTCAAAGTCGTCGTCATGCAATTCCTGGTGCATAGAAATATGGTACGGGTGCAATCGATGTTGATGTAGTATTCTCAACACCGACATTTTTGAGATTCCCGATTCTCGGGCAATTTGTCTGCTACTGATGTGCGGATTAGCCGCAACGCAGCTAAAACACCTACCTGGGCATCATCATTTGTTGCAGGTCGTGGTTGACGTTTCACATGTGGCTGAACACTTCCTGTTTCCTTGAATAACGTAACTATCAGGCGAATGTTCGGACACTTGGATGATGTCGTCCAGGATACCGAGCAGCATACATAGCACACACCCGTTGGGCATTTTGATCACAATAGCCATACATCAACACGATATCGATCTTTTCCGCAATTGGTAAACGGTCCATTTTAACACGGTTAATGTATCACGAAGCAAATACCGTCCGCACTGGCGGAATGTTATGTGATATGACGTACTTATACGTTTGTGACTATTACAGCGCCATCTATCACAAAGCGAAAAAAGTGGTCCAAATAAAACATTCATATTTCTTTACGAACTACACGAATATGTAACTGCCGGCCGCGGTGGTCTAGCGGTTCTAGGCGCTCAGTCCGGAACCGCGCGACTGCTACGGTCGCAGGTTTGAATCCTGCCTCCGGCATGGATGTGTGTGATGTCCTTAGGTTAGTTAGGTTTAATTAGTTCTAAGTTCTAGGGGACTGGTGACCACAGATGTTTAGTCCCATAGTGCTCAGAGCCATTTTTGAATATGTAACAAAATGGGGGTTCCTATTTTTTAAAAACGCAGTTGATATCCGTTTGACCTATGGCAGCGCCGCCATCTGGTTTCCCCCTTCAAGCTAGACGAGTTTCGTTGTTTGTAGTTTTTTCGTTTGATGCTTATTTCGTGAGATATTTCACCCGGTCACTATCAATGGCCTCCTTGTATATTTGTTACACTCAGCTTAATTGAGTGGCCCAGAGATGTGCCTGGTCTCAATGTTTGGCTACGTTTTTCGTCATATTGTGCCAGCTCACATCTGTCGTAAACTCAATTTTTATGCTGAAATAAATTATAACAAATCAATGCAGGCAGTTATTGCGGTGAAATTTAAAATAATAGGTTTTTTTACAAATAATGTTCTTGTGAAGTGATTTTGCTTTTCCCGGATTTTTGATACTAAACATAAATAAACAAATAAAAATACATACTCAATTACTCACCTACATCTTTAAACTTTAGAATGCTGTCGCTAGCCGGCTGAAGTGGCCGTGCGGTTCTAGACGCTGCAGTCTCGAACCGCGAGACCGTTACGCTCGCATGTTCGAATCCTGCCTCGGGCATGGATGTGTGTGACGTCCTTAGGTTAGGTTTAACTAGTTCTAAGTTCTAGGGGACTAATGACCTCAGAAGTTGAGTCCCATAGTGCTCAGAACCATTTTTGCTGCCGCTAGTTTCGTCTCTATTTATTACCAAAAACACAGTTTCTCTCAGTCGAATCCCATATTCTACCTCTCATTCAAAAATAGTACACACTATGGTATATCGGCGTGGTTCATGGTGTGGGTTCCTGTTGTCATGTCCTAGTTCGTGAACCACGGGCAACGTATGAGTGGCCAAGTAAGTGGTCCCGACAGTCGGGATACCAGTTACTTTTGAATAAGGCTGGGCATCTCGGACATATTCTGAGTCGTGGTCACCTTTGTGCTCATAGGCAAAGACTACCAAATCCGCCGGTTAGTCCCTCAGGCGTTAGGGGTAAAACCCAAAGGGACTCGGGGCAAGTAAGGCTAGCAACCTGCTTCCCTGGTACTTTAAATGTGGTGCTGGCAACAATCAGAGCAAAATGCCTCGGACCTTTGGAGGTGACGGAGTCCCACCTCTAACTGACCAATCAGGGACTCCTAAGATACGACTTGGCAAACAAATGGTAATGAGATGGGGAGCTATTAATATCAATGGGGGCTACTCTGGGAAGAAGGTAGAGCTGGCAGAGGCTGCAAGTAAGATGGGACTGGACGTTTCAGCTGTTAGTGACATTCGGGTAAGGGGTGAGAAAGAAGAGGAAGTGGGAGAATACAAGGTCTACCTGTCAGGAGTCAAAGCAGAAATAGCACAATGGGGTGTAGGGCTTTACATCAGGAAAGAAATGGAACCTAGCGTAGTTGCAATAAGGTATGTAAACGAACGACTGAAAATTAGGATTGTGTCAGTATATTCGCATTGTGAAGGGACAGATCAAGATAAGATGGATAGTTTTTATGAGGCACTCAGTGATGTAGTTGTTAGAGTAAAGGACAAAGACAGTGTTCTGCTCATGGGTGATTTTAACGCCAGGATTGGAAATCGATCAGAAGGGTATGAAAAGGTTATGGGTAAATTTGGAGAGGATATGGAGGCCAACAGGAACGGGAAACAACTCTTGGATTTCTGTGCCAATATGGGCTTAGTAATCACAAACTTCTTTTTTAAACATAAGAACATTCACCAGTATACTTGGGAAGGCAGGGGAACCAGATCTGTCATTGACTATATAATAACAGATCAGGAATTCAGGAAGGCTGTGAGGGACACACGTGTATTCAGAGGATTCTTTGATGACACTGATCATTATTTAATCTGCAGTGAAATTGGGATTGTGAGGCCGAAAGCGCAGGAGGTCAGGTCCATATGTAGGAGGATAAGAGTGCAGAAACTTCAGGATAAGGAAATCAGGCACAAGTACATAACAATGATCTCAGAAAGGTACCAGTTAGTTGAATGTAGTCAATTACAATCATTGAAAAAGGAATGGACGAGGTACAGGGACACAGTACTAGAAGGGGCTAAAGAATGTCTTGGAACAGTAGTGTGTAAAGGTAGGATGAAGCAAACAGCTTGGTAGAATGACACAGTCAAGGCAGCCTGTAAAAGGAAAAAGAAGGCGTATCAAAAATGGCTGCATACTAGAACTCAGGTAGACAGAGAAAGTTATGTTGGAGAAAGAAACAAAGCCAAACAGATAATTGCAGCATCCAAGAAGAAATCTTGGGAAGACTTTGGAAACAGGTTGGAGACTATGGGTCAAGCTGCTGGAAAACCATTCTGGAGTGTAATTAGCAGCCTTGGAAAGGGAGGTAAGAAGGAATTGACAAGTATTTTGGACAGGTCAGGAAAATTGCTGGTGAATCCTGTGGATGCCTTGGGCAGATGGAGGGAATATTTTGAAGAGGTGCTCAATGTAGGTGAAAATGCGATCAGTAATGTTTCAGATTTCGAGGTAGAATGGGATAGGAATAATGATGGAAATAAGATCACATTTGAGGAAGTGGAGAAAATGGTCAATAGATTGCAGTGCAATAAAGCAGCTGGGGTGGATGAAATTAAGTCGGAACTCATCAAATACAGTGGAATGTCAGGTCTTAAATGGCTACATAGGATAATTGAAGTGGCCGGGGAGTCGGGACAGGTTCCATCAGACTGGACAAAAGCAGTAATCACACCAATCTTTAAACATGGAAACAGAAAAGATTGTAACAACTACAGAGGTATCTCTTTAATCAGCGTTGTGGGTAAAATCTTCTCAGGTATTGTTGAAAGGAAAGTGCGAGTATTAGTTGAAGACCAATTGGATGAAAATCAGTGTGGGTTTAGGCCTCTTAGAGGTTGTCAGGACCAGATATTTAGCTTACGGCAAATAATGGAGAAGTGTTATGAGTGGAACAGGGAATTGTATCTATGCTTTATAGATCTAGAAAAGGCATATGACCGGGTTCCTAGGAGGAAGTTATTGTCTGTTCTAGAGATTATGGAATAGGAGACAAACTTTTGCAAGCAATTAAAGGTCTTTACATGGATAGTCAGGCAGCAGTTAGAGTTGACGGTAAATTGAGTTCATGGTTCAGAGTAGTTTCAGGGGTAAGACAAGGCTGCAACCTGTCTCCACTGTTGTTCATATTATTTACGAATCATATGTTGAAAACAATAGACTGGCTGGGTGAGATTAAGATATGTGAACACAAAATAAGCAGTCTTGCATATGCGGATGACTTAGTTGTGATGGCAGATTCGATTGAAAGTTTGCAAAGTAATATTTGAGAGATAGATCAGAAATGTAAGGACTATGGTATGAAGATTAGCATCTCCAAAACGAAAGTAATGTCAGTGGGAAAGAAATATAAACCGTTTGAGTGCCAAATAGGAGGAACAAAGAACAGGTGGACGATATCAAGTACTTAGGATGCATATTCTCACAGGATGGCAACATAGTGAAAGAACTGGAAGCGAGGTGTAGCAAAGCTAATGCAGTGAGCGCTCAGCTACGATCTACTCTCTTCTGCAAGAAGGAAGTCAGTACCAAGACTAAGTTATCTGTGCATCGTTCAATCTTTCGACCAACTTTGTTGTATGGGAGCGAAAGCTGGGTGGATTCAGGTTACCTTATCAACAAGGTTGAGGTTACGGATATGAAAGTAGCTAGGATGATTGCAGGTACTAGTAGATGGGAACAATGGCAGGAGGGTGTCCACAATGAGGAAATCAAAGAAAAACTGGAAATGAACTCTATAGATGTAGCAGTCAGGGCGAACAGGCTTAGATGGTGGGGTCATGTTACACGCATGGGAGAAGCAAGGTTACCCAAGAGACTCATAGGTTCAGCAGTAGAGGGTAGGAGGAGTCGGGGCAGACCAAGGAGAAGGTGCCTGGATTCGGTTAAGAATGATTTTGAAGTAATAGGTTTAACATCAGAAGAGGCACCAATGTTAGCACTGAATAGCGGATCATGGAGGAATTTTATAAGGGGGGCTATGCTCCAGACAACGCTGAGAGGCATCTACATCTACATCTACATTGATACTCCGCAAGCCACCCAACGGTGTGTGGCGGAGGGCACTTTACGTGCCACTGTCATTACCTCCCTTTCCTGTTCCAGTCGCGTATGGTTCGCGGGAAGAACGACTGTCTGAAAGCCTCCGTGCGCGCTCTAATCTCTCTAATTTTACATTCGTGATCTCCTCGGGAGGTATAAGTAGGGGGAAGCAATATATTTGATACCTCATCCAGAAACGCACCCTCTCGAAACCTGGCGAGCAAGCTACACCGCGATGCAGAGCGCCTCTCTTGCAGAGTCTGCCACTTGAGTTTATTAAACATCTCCGTAACGCTATCACGGTTACCAAATAACCCAGTGACGAATCGCGCCGCTCTTCTTTGGATCTTCTCTATCTCCTCCGTCAACCCGACCTGGTACGGATCCCACACTGATGAGCAATACTCAAGTATAGGTCGAACGAGTGTTTTGTAAGCCACCTCCTTTGTTGATGGACTACATTTTCCAAGCACTCTCCCAATGAATCTCAACCTGGTACCCGCCTTACCAACAATTAGTTTTATATGATCATTCCACTTCAAATCGTTCCGTACGCATACTCCTAGATATTTTACAGAAGTAACTGCTACCAGTGTTTGTTCCGCTATCATATAATCATACAATAAAGGATCCTTCTTTCTATGTATTCGCAATACATTACATTTGTCTATGTTAAGGGTCAGTTGCCACTCCCTGCACCAAGTGCCTATCCGCTGCAGATCTTCCTGTATTTCGCTACAATTTTCTAATGCAGCAACTTCTCTGTATACTACAGCATCATCCGCGAAAAGCCGCATGGAACTTCCGACACTATCTACTAAGTCATTTATATATATTGTGAAAAGCAATGGTCCCATAACACTCCCCTGTGGCACGCCAGAGGTTACTTTAACGTCTGTAGACGTCTCTCCATTGATAACAACATGCTGTGTTCTGTTTGCTAAAAACTCTTCAATCCAGCCACACAGCTGGTCTGATATTCCGTAGGCTCTTACTTTGTTTATCAGGCGACAGTGCGGAACTGTATCGAACGCCTTCCGGAAGTCAAGAAAAATAGCATCTACCTGGGAGCCTGTATCTAATATTTTCTGGGTCTCATGAACAAATAAAGCGAGTTGGGTCTCACACGATCGCTGTTTCCGGAATCCATGTTGATTCCCACATAGTAGATTCTGGGTTTCCAGAAATGACATGATACGCGAGCAAAAAACATGTTCTAAAATTCTACAAGAGATCGACGTAAGAGATATAGGTCTATAGTTTTGCGCATCTGCCCGACGACCCTTCTTGAAGACTGGGACTATCTGTGCTCTTTTCCAATCATTTGGAACCCTCCGTTCCTCTAGAGACTTGCGGTACACGGCTGTTAGAAGGGGGGCAAGTTCTTTCGCGCACTCTGTGTAGAATCGAATTGGTATCCCGTCAGGTCCAGTGGACTTTCCTCTATTGAGTGATTCCAGTTGCTTTTCTATTCCTTGGACACTTATTTCGATGTCAGCCATTTTTTCGATTGTGCGAGGATTTAGAGAAGGAACTGCAGTGCGGTCTTCCTCTGTGAAACAGCTTTGGAAAAAGGTGTTTAGTATTTCAGCTTTACGCGTGTCATCCTCTGTTTCAATGCCATCATCATCCCGTAGTGTCTGGATACGCTGTTTCGAGCCACTTACTGATTTAACGTAAGACCAGAACTTCCTAGGATTTTCTGTCAAGTCGGTACATAGAATTTTACTTTCGAATTCACTGAACGCTTCACGCATAGCCCTCCTTACGCTAACTTTGACATCGTTTAGCTTCTGTTTGTCTGAGAGGTTTTGGCTGCGTTTAAACTTGGAGTGGAGCTCTCTTTGCTTTCGCAGTAGTTTCCTAACTTTGTTGTTGTACCACGGTGGGTTTTTCCCGTCCCTCACAGTTTTACTCGGCACGTACCTGTCCAAAACGCATTTTACGATTGCCTTGAACTTTTTCCATAAACACTCAACATTGTCAGTGTCGGAACAGAAATTTTCGTTTTGATCTGTTAGGTAGTCTGAAATCTGCCTTCTATTACTCTTGCTAAACAGATAAACCTTCCTCCCTTTTTTTATATTCCTATTAACTTCCATATTCAGGGATGCTGCAACGGCCTTATGATCACTGATTCCCTGTTCTGTACATACAGATTCGAAAAGTTCGGGTCTGTTTGTTATCAGTAGGTCCAATATGTTATCTCCACGAGTCGGTTCTCTGTTTAATTGCTCGAGGTAATTTTCGGATAGTGCACTCAGTATAATATCACTCGATGCTCTGTCCCTACCACCCGTCCTAAACATCTGAGTGTCCCAGTATATATCTGGTAAATTGAAATCTCCACCTAAGACTATAACATGCTGAGAAAATTTATGTGAAATGTATTCCAAATTTTCTCTCAGTTGTTCTGCCACTAATGCTGCTGAGTCGGGAGGTCGGTAAAAGGTCTTAAATGATGATGATGATGATGATGATGATATGGTAAATCGGCTAAGATGACTCGATGCAGCACTGCTCGCTGCATCCTTGGACACTTCGTTTATATTAATCGGCCAAAGAATTGCTGAGATACTAGCTTTTGAACTTTCATAAATTTGCAATTTTTAAGTCAACAATAACTTTTGAACTATTACATATTCTTGTGGCGCATCTAGATAATTTAGCTTTACATATTTTTCTCTCCATGAGTGCCAACTCGGACCTCGGTGTCACCCTTAGTTCTTTTTTTATCAATTTTTCCGTGGCATATAAATTTCTCCAACAGCGCAAAAACAGCCATATGCGCCCCCGCCAAGCGTCCACTCGGGATTTTCCAAAGCCGCGTACACGCTAGCCGCTCGCCACGGCCCCGTGGCAACCGCCAGCCACGTGCTCTGCGGCTGGAAACTGCCACAGCTTGTACGCTCACAAATTACATGGCCGGTACACGAAAAAAATCCAGATCAAAAAGGGTCATTCTTCAGCAAACAAGCTGTATTACTAAATCATGAAGTTTAGGTCCACCGAACGCGCAACGGAAGGCACTTGACGTATCACATGTAGTTCGGAGCAAAGACAAATCAGGAAAAAAACCTGGCTTGTTTATTTGAAAGCACAAAATGCAATTTACTGTACTGCCTGCAAGCTATACGGCAGGCCTTCTACATCTGTCTTGTGTACGGGAGTTTTCATTAATTGGAAAGAGATAGAAAAATTATCTGAGCAATAAGCATCACAAACAAATAGAGTATTTTATCAAACGGAAAACCCGCCTGCAGCAAATTAAATCGTGTCAGGACATCGATAGTGAGATTGAGACATTAATTCACTCTGAGAAAGAAAAATTGAGACATAATCTACATATAGTAATTGACGCTGTCGTGTATCTTGCCACAAACTTTCTTTTAGAGTTTCTAAAGAAGCACCGAATGATCTCACTGAAAATTTTCCTCGACGTAGTCAAGAAAATTCCTAATTTATGATTCTGTTCGTGAAATACAATCCTACTTTCACGTACCAGCTACATCAAGTAAAAAAGGAACAGGTATCCTATTTGTCGAAGAGAATACAAAATGAAATCGTCGATAAAATGGCAATACCGTTATCAATGAGATCAAGGTGCCTAACTATTTCACGATCATATTTAACTGCACTTCAGATGTATCTCATACAGAACAATTGAGTCAAATCGTTCGTTATACAAAAATAACAAAAACTGGTTGTGAAATAAAGGAAAGCTTTACTGATTTTATAGAAATTGATGGAAAGACGGGAGAATATATCACGCAGTGAATACTCGAAAAATTAGAGTATGATGGTTTGATGTGCAAAACTGTCGTGGACAATCCTCCGATAACATTTCTAATATGGCAGGCATATATAAAGGAGTCCAATCGAGAAATACGAAAATGAACGAGTTAGCAGAGTCTGTACCATGTCTAGCACACACTAAATCACTTGCGCGTGCACTCTGCGTCAACACGTCCAGGAGCGGTCGGCCTATTTGGGCATGTACAAGCGCTTTATTGCTTTTTAGTTGGATCCACAAGGTGGTGGAAAATAATGCAAAAGTATACAAAAACCAACTTAAAACGAAGTAGTCAGACAAGATGGTCGGCTTAACACGTAGCTGTTACATTTATGTTAACTAATTTACCGGAAGTTGTTAAAGCTCGAAAAAACTGAAAAATGCTCTCTTACCGCAGAATCTAAGTATGAAGGCGGTCATCTACTACGATCAGTGATGGATTTTAAAATTTATCCTCAACTTAATAATTTGGGCTGGTATTCTTCGAGAGATCAATAGAATGAACGTCGAAATACAGAAAGAGGACATTATCGTTCCACGCTCTGTGGTGCTAATGCAAGGCCTTGTTAAGATCTTGCAAGAAATGAGGAACCAATAGAACAGTGGCTCGAAGAAGCTATACCTGTTTCAGGAAAGCTGGAAATCTAGCCTGCCCTAAAAAGCAAACCAACTTCCAGAAAGAGAAGACAACATGACGAAATCTGCGAGGACGAATCAAGAACACAAGATTCTACTAAGCTGTTTTCCAAATATATAAAACTTGTATTTGAGAAAATTTTGACACGAACTGAAATAAGGCTAGAGAGCGCAAAGAGTCAACATAGAAATTTCGCCTTCCTCAGTGGCCACACATTTTTAAATATGTCAACTGAGGATCTGCAGGAAAATGGAGACGATCTAGCACGAAAATAAGCGAAAGTCTAGAATGCAGTTGTTTTTTGTCTGGAACTAGCCGTATTCAAAAAGTTAGTAACCGAAATTAATGAAAAATCAAGTGCGTTCGACCTATTACAGCATCTGTCCAAGCATGTCTTAGAAGACGCTTTTCCTAATATTAGTACAGCTTTAAGGATATACTGCACATTACTGGCGACTGTGAGCGATACTTCAGCAAAATGAAAATAATTAAAAGCTATCTGCAGTCAACAGTGAGTCAGGAACGTCTATCTGCCCTCACGATCCTTGCCATTGAAAACAAAAGTGCCTATGAGACGAACTTTAATGAGGTAATAATTCTTTACCAGAAAGAAAAGCACGCCGTATAAAGCTGGAGCAAGATGAGAGAGAAAAAAACTGCTGGGACCTTAGGATTGAAGAAATTTGTACTGTCTTGCTTGTCTCTTGTCTTTACTGTTTTTCTGTTGTGTGTATTTAATTTTATTTCACACAAAAGAGAGAGTTATTAGCTAATAGACAATAAAGATTGCAAATTTTCTGAAGAGTTCTTTTTCTCCCTCTGAAAATTAATCCCAACTAGTATTAATTGTGAGGTTTTTAATGGTGGTAGGATGTCAAACCGGTCGTTTGGGAGCAGGAGAGACCACAGGACATTTTAATTTTCATGAATGTAGGTTTGGTGGCTTCTATTACAAAATATACACGGCTGAATTCCACAGAGCGAAATATATTAGCGTACGACAGAAGAGTGTTGTGTAAAGAGGCGTGGCACTGTACTTTGGCACACCTAAAACCAAGTAACTTGTCTTACATTTCCTCGAACACGTATGTTTTACACATGAAAGTATTCAGAAAGATGTCCCATACAAAATGAACATATTTTTGAAAAATCGATTTTTTAAAATATTTGACGTACTGTCTCAGCACCACTATAAAGTTTTTGTCCCGGTTTGGAAATATCGTAGATCCGGGCCTGCCTATTACCATGTGACGTTTATCTATTCCGCAAGGTGAGAACTGCATTAAAAGGAACATGATTTCATTCAGCTGGAGCAACGAAAGAAACAATGACGCTTGTCATCAAGGACCTCGTAGAAGAAGATTTCCAGCACTGTTCCCTTCAATGGAAAATTCGCATGAAGCATTACAGGGACAGAGGAGAAAAGTATACTGAGGGTGGCAATAACTAAATATATGTGTAACCTCCCCACAAAAAATTGTATATATAATAATATGATTATGATTCTAATTTTTGTATAACCTCAGAACAAAATTGGTTCCCATTTATAACCTCCCTACAGAAATTCATTCACATTTAACCTCCACACAAAATTTGTTTCCCATTTAATGTAAGCTCGAAACAGAAAAATTCCTAAATCTCGTAATAAAAAATAAATTTAGTAACCTGGTAAATTTTGGACGACAGCAGTGCTGCGTCATGGCCCTGAAAGATCATTCTGAATAAAAAAAAGGAAAAATTCTTACCTGAATCAAGTCGCCACATATATCTGCTCTTACGATAAATTTTCCGGCACAGCTCTGTGCAATGCTGGCCGATAGATTTGTCATTTATGAAAGGAAGCAACTGATTTTTCTTTTGCAACAATCGGAATGATCATGGATTGGAGAGATTAGTAAATCCTTTAAATTGAAATGAATGCTTGTTGGAAATTACTTTATATGACAAAGATTATTATTAGGACATTTTTAAAAGATTTACATGGGAGTTCACATAACATTACTAGATATGCCCGAGGCTGCTTTTTACCTTATACAATAATACTCAGGCTCCGGCATCGTTGCACCGCGACCGGCCAGCCAACACGATACACCAGACCAGAGCAGAGCAGACTCCACACAAGCGTAGACTAGCGCAGGCTAGCAACAACTTACTGCTACAGCTACACAGTTCGTACTCAGTCAGCACTGCTCTCTGGTCAGCGATTCTCTTATACCTTGCATATCGCAGGCAGCGCATGAGCAATACACCGAAATTACATCTGCTCGGACCTCTTACATGTGTGTGTTTGAAATAAAATCTTTCACAGCAAGAGAGTCTCATTAGTTTATAGCCAAACTTCGTATGCCAGTGATGGCAGTGTAAGAGACTACTGCAAACTCATGCCATGTAGCCGTACCATTTGCTGACCAACAAATTTAGCTCCACTCGCGGAGCCAACACTAAGTCATACAGCGTCTATCAAAACAGAGTGCACACAGTAACGTGTAATTTCACCAGACTGTACATCATGATGACTGAAGTGGAATTACACTTACGCATTTCCTTACTGCACCTACGAGATAGATTTGAAGGATTACATCCGCATGCCACGTAGCGCTCTCTCGTAGCACCACGTACTCGGGCCGTGAGTCACGACTTGTGCGTGAAAGTGGAGCCTGCCGGTGGGGTCGAAACAGCGTGGAGCACGCACGCCTCATGCGTACGGGTATTGCGTAGCTGCCAGTCACTTTTGCGGGTTCATCATGAAAGCTACGACTTTTCGTCTCCCATACCTGTGCGCAGGAGCCGATAGCAAACGACGTGACTTTCTCAGAGATAAACAGTTCCGGAAGTAGCAACATCAGTTCACTGCGTCCCCGCCATGGGGAAGCCTCCTTGTCTCTGGTGGAGAGGAGCAGTAACAATGAAACAGTCGAAGATGTCTAAATATGTTGGCTACACTTTTAGTAAGAAGTGAGGGAAACGAAATGGAAGTCCACAATGGTACAACGTTGGTTCTAGATTCCCTGAAATATTAAATTCCTTTTCCTAAAACTGTTTCACTGACGAAGATTTTGCAGCAGTTTCTCCTTTCAATTGTCGCACGAACGCCAAAACGACAGACATAGAAATAACTGACCGCGCAACAGAAAACCACTGTCATTGTTCAACAGATGAAAGGCGACTGAATCTGACAGAATACGTACATAACGTAGCAGCAACGTCGGTCAAGCAGGGAAGTGTTCCTGATGAGTCGAAAAATGCGCAAGTCATTTCCGCCTTCAACAGAGGCTGTCGAAGGGACGCACAAAACTATGCACATATACGACGACGTCAGCCTGTTGCAGAATTTTCGAACACGTTTTATATGTGTTATGATGTTTCTGCAGACAAAACTCCTCTGTTGGTGTCAACATGGAATCCGCAAAGAACAGTCACGACCAACCCAGCTCCGTTTGCTGAAGTTAAAATCTTCTGTGTAATTAGGCCGCGTCATGTTTCTTCTGAAATGATCAACGTTTCGACCCCTCTGCTGGGTTCTTCCTCAGGGTCTTCTCGTGTCCACTTCTGCTAGAACACTGTGTTCTAGCAGAAGTGGATACGAGAAGATCCTGAGGAAGATCCCAGCAGAGGGGTCGAAATGTTGATCATTTTGGAAGAAACATGACGCGGCCTAATTACCCAGAAGATTTTAACTTCAGTGACAACAGCCACGAAAGTCTGCAGACTTACCAGCTCCGTTTCTTCGTTCACGAGGCCCAGGAGGTAGTAGTAGATACAGGCGCCCATGGCGACGCCGTGTTCCTTGCCTTTTGGAAGGCATTCGATGTAGTTCCGCGTTGAGGCCAATGATCAAAATATGGAAGTGCGGAACGTTATAAAATCATTGTTACTGGACTGAAGAGTTTATAGCAAACATGATGAGACACCCTGCTAAACCCGCAGGACAGGACAGGTAGTGTAAGTTATAGAAAGGGGCCAAAATAAGCGGCTGTCAGCACTCGAACATACAACCTTTTATTTGATCAAATATTACAAGAGCCAAGAACCTTTCTTTGTAAAGAAAAAAAAAAGAACACAGCTTTAGTTTTGCAACATATTTAGCGGCTGAATGTGCCGTACAATGTCATGCCTTAAGGGCAAGACCACTTTAATTTAAAAATGTCTGTAAGGCAATAACTTAAAGCTCAACCAAAATCAGAAATTTCAAAGGCAAAGCCTTATCTTAAAACAGTTCCTTAATTAGGCTGAAGGCCCAAAGAGTCTGACACATTAAGAGCAAACAACTTCAAAATCGGCTGAAAGCCCAACACTTAAGACTCAATAACACTAATTTTAAAAATGCCAAAGGCTTTAAGTAAAACAGTTCTTAAATTAGGCTGAAGGCCCAAATCAACTAACGCCTTAAGGGCAAAACAACCTTAACCTAAGAAATCAGCTAGAAGCCATACAAGTGCAAACAACAGGAACAAAACAAGGAAAGGCAGTACACCCAAGGGCGCTCAGAAGTTCCGAGGGTCAGCCAGGAATTCAAGCACTAACGCTCGCTTAGGTGAGACAGGCAGTCGGACCAACCACTGTCGATCCGTCGACAACCCAACTGACAGACAGTCAACGGACCCACCGACGAGATAATCTCTGCTTCACCCAACCAGCACACAACAGGGAGTTCAATGGAACAACGTAGAAGGTAATGGCGCCCACAACCAATTATACAGTGAGCTGTCGAACTACACGCCATGCTGGACAGCGACAACATGATGAGGAAAATACACTGCCTGAATTTACGTCAACGGCCATGGCAGGTACCTGGAACGTTAACGGCCAAAAGGCAGAAGATTCCGCTGGTGCACTTCAATTCAAATAACGAAGTACAGCTAAACTCCACTGGGGGGGGGGGGGGGGGGGGCTAAAATTTGCCAACTTGAAAAAGCAAGTAGTTGCTCGCTGGAATATCCCAGCAGCCGACAACGAACTCCAAACAACATGTGAACAGTCGTGTCTTGCTGGTAGATTAAGTCAAAACTCAACTTTCATGTCCAGGATCTATGAGCCACGAACCTTGTAGCAATGGGAACAGCGCCACACACTCCGACACTGCATAGAAGCCGCCAGCGGGCCCGGCCAAACCATGCGCCGTGGAGACTTCCTCTCTGCTCCACACCAACTGACCAACTGCCCAGGCCCGGAAACGGTGAAAGGACCAAATATACGTCGGACGATGACCAACAGAACGACCAACCAGCGGTCGTCCCGCTGCAATCTCCCTCCGTCGAACAGTTCATATGTGTCGCCAGTGGTCGGCGAGCACTGGCTGTCGGCGCCTCACCGGCGCTCCGTCCGCGACTTCACTGCTGCTGCGTCCCGACTGCCCTACTGGTCCGTCCCGAACTGACTGCCTGACTCACGACGACCCGGAAATACTATCAGTGGCTCCAGAGATGGTCGACAGTGCACTTATCGATACGCGCAGCTGCTGCAACTCACGGGCAAGTGAGGCAGGAAGTAAGTGACGCCAGTAAATGGAATAAGTAAACGAGGCGACAGTACCGTCATAGAAGATGACAAACAATAAATGGGATAAACGCGAGCCGTGCATGGCTCACTTGACATAGCATGTTGCAGAGTTCTCTTTATAAAACAACACATACAAGTAAGGGATGTATCGCTTACTTTCAACTTCCATCATTTTCTGGCTCTGAGCACTATGGGACTCAACATCTTAGGTCATAAGTCCCCTAGAACTTAGAACTACTTAAACCTAACTAACCTAAGAACATCACACACACCCATGCCCGAGGCAGGATTCGAACCTGCGACCGTAGCAGTCCCGCGGTTCCGGACTGCAGCGCCAGAACCGCTAGACCACCGCGGCCGGCCATCATTTTCTGCTTCCATTGTAAATTTAATATGGGGATGAAGAGAAAGGGTTGCAGGAACCGATAAAGAGCAACCATTTGATGTCTCAAGTTTACGAAAGGATCTCGCAGTTTGCTGCAGAAACAGATTGTTAGGTCGGGTGCTCTGGATGTGATATGAAGGCACACAGATTGTTGCTGGCGGATCTCGGAGCTGGGACAGTGCCCCTGGAGAAATGACAGAGATTGGAATATCAGACAACCTGAATTAGCAGATCTTAGCTGCAGTTGTCTCGACAGCGATGTGTGGCTCCTTTCGACGTGCACCACCGTCAGTGCAGCAGGTGGACTCCAGTAAGGGACAGCACCGAATCCTTCTGACACACGCACAGTCTTGAAATTTGGGGTGAATTTTAACACGCAGTGAGGGGAGCAGGTGGACTCCAGTAAGAGACAGCGCTGAATACTTCTGGCACACACACAGTCTTGAAATTTGGGGTAAATTTTAACACACAGTGAGGAGTACGAACTTCAACAGAACCATTCGATTTCACAGGATTGTCCTTTATTTGCATGCACATAGAGGGTGTAACAAAAAGGAATGGCCGACTTTCAGGAACATACCTCAAACGAAGAAGAAGAAAATAGGTTACATGGACATTGGTCGGGAAACGCTTTGTTTCCATGACAGAGCTCAGTTTCTACTACTCTTCAACATATTAATCATGGAAAACACACAGGAAAATAACGTGTTAGTTCAGTATGAAACACTTCCCTTAATGAAATGTTGAAAATGCCCACCACTAGCAAGGATACATGCACCAAACTGCGGTCGCATTACGTCCCTGATGCGCTGACGTATCCTTAGATAATTGCGTATTGTTTCACAGCCTTTAACAATACCTCTTGTACCGGGATTCCATACGTAAGCGATTTGAACTGTCCCCAAAAATAAAGTCTGATGGGTTTAGGTCTGGTGAGCGTGGGCCTCTGATCTGTCCACCTCTCACGGGGACCGTTATCTGAGAGCCTACGAGCATTAACAGTGACATGAGGAGGAGCCCCATCGTGCGTGAAGCACATATTTTGATGTACACTTTTTAGTGGAATAGGTACAATATTTACTAAGAAAGTATCTTAATTTTCTCTGTTGAGTCTCTGTGGAAGAACATGAGGTTCTAACAAACGATTACCAACAATGCCTACCTAAAAGTTGACAGAAAATCTTTGTCGATGAATTGATTGCACACTTAAGTTAGGATTCTCGACAGCACATAATAAGGAATAGGCATAGACGAGAAATTTAACCTTGTGGGATTCCGTGATTTCTCCCTTGTCACTAAAATTTTTTCTCCTTTCAACATCACTTGAATTAATTAACACAACTTTGTGCATTCTGTTTGTTAAGTATGCTTCAAACCACTTGTGTATCCACTGTGTAATGTGATTATGAAGAGAAACAGAAAATGCGCTCTAACATGGAAATAAAGAATTTCCGAGCCCAAGTCCATGTAACACATTTCTTCCTCTTTGTGTGCGCGATGTTTGGTGAAAGTTTGGCCATGCTGTTTGGTTACATTTTGTACATCCTTGGAATACTTTTACATTTAGGAGCAAAGATTTCACTTGCCTTCCACAAATGAAATCCACAACAAACCTCCAGAGAATAGGGAAACTTGTCCTATACTTTTTAGAGTACGTTAGACTCTTTTCCTACATTGCTGTGGGTTTAGCTCATTGCAGCTCATTCAAAGTTGTTCGAAGCCTCGTCCCTTCCAATAGCTTTGGGCGAGTCTTTCATGAATCCCCAGGGAAAGAAATCCGATACTGTGAGGTCTGGCGACCTTGACTGCCATTGGTCGAAAGCGAGAGCCCAGTGATCCGTATGCAGTTACGGCCGATACAACGTTGAGGCAGCTCATCGATAAGAAACACTCTCACACGCAGATGCTACAGCTACGGTGCTCCGTCCTGTAGAAAAATCAAAACTCCGGCAAATTTTGTGGCCTTGTTTTTGTAAAAGGATCGAGCTAATTAGCTGCACCAGGGAGACATCCACCGGCAACCACGTGAATCGCCTACTTACATCTGCCTCCATGGCAGACATTTACTTTGGATGCGTAACATAAAATTCACCCCATGTTTACATTTTCAGCTTACATCTGCCTCCAAGACAGAATTTTGCTTTGGATGCGTTATGTGAAATTCATCCCACCTTTCTATTTTCATTCATTATCTCCACTTTAGCGCCGGGAACAAGGGGATTAGAGACTATTTAATTCAGGAATACTGAATATTAAAAAAGAAGTTACAACTGGAATATAAAGAAATTTTCTGCAGATTTTTGGAAATCTCTCTGTCAAGTAGATTGAACTTCTTACACGAGGTCTTTTCCTTTTTCTTTACTGCTTTCTCTCAAGAAAAGCTCTACCTTTTATCATCAAAAGGCTTAACGTTGTGCTTTTTTCTACGAAGTTTTAATTGTTTCTTCAAGAGGAGTGGTTATCCTTTCTTTAGCGATAAGCACTGCTAGTTCCACTGCTATGAGACTGGCGATTTAACACAGAAATTGCGTCGCTATACAGTACTAAAGGATCTATGCCGACTTCTCCCCGAGCGAGCAACGGGCCTACGGTCAACGTATGGAACTTCTCCTGGGAGTGATGTAGTTTTTTTCCGATGCACCATTCCCAGTGTACTGTATCCCACGCACCCTCACATTGACACATTGACGATTTAACACAGAATTTGCGTCGCTATTCAGTACTAAAGGATCTGAGTAGACATCGTCTTTCAGCTGTAGAGACATTACTAAAAAACTGTTGTTCATGTCGCATAACGTCTTCTTGGTGTTGCGATTTTTTTCCAGTCAGTGTATACACCAAAAGCTAATTTCTTGTTGATGCAGCCGCTCTCGTCTCTCACTGCCTGTTGGTTTGAATTCTATCCAGTTGTCACATCCTATCCTCTACTCTACGTCACATAAATATTTCATCCTAGACCTATCTCTCCATTTCTTTCCCAGCGCTTTTCCTTCACGAATGTTAATGCTCAAGGTGGTGTGTCTGCTGAAATGTCTCATAAATTTTATTCATCTCCTTTCCGTTTCCTTTAATAGTCTTCACTCCTTGTTTACTTCCCTTAAGACTTCCAGGTTGGCTTTTCCCGTCCAGGTCCTTCTTTTCATTTTCCGGCACGTCAACGTTGCAGTAGCCCCAAGTCGATTCCTTTCTACTTAACCCAGTGTCGAACTTTCACTTCCATAGAGCTGTGTACCCCATAAAATGATTTTGCATAGGATTTTCTAACCTCTGAATCCATTTTTATCTGGTTGAAAGGTTTTTCTTAATTGTTAATGCCTAATTTGCCAGTGCAATCCTTCTCTTCACTTCCATTAAGCATCTGTTGTGCTCTGAGATTATGATATATTACCAGGATAGCAAAATTGGCTTACTTGGTCAGCACTGCCGTCATCAGTTTTTAAATTAGTTTTAATTGCTCCCATATTTTTCCGTGCTACCATTGCTTCTATTTTCCATTATCTCATTTTTTATTTCCGTAAGTATGGCTGACAGGAGTTCAAGCATTTCGGAATCTGAAACTATTACGAGGTCACCAGAAAATCTAATCTAATGACTCCTTTCACCACTGCCTTTTATTCCCTTTGTCTTCTCCTTCATGATCTGAATATCTTCCTCAATGAACTCATTAAAAACAGGAGGCAGAGAAATCCTTGTCTGTCTCCTTTTCTAATTGTGATCTCCTCCTCCTCCAACTTACGATATTATTTATTTTTTGCTTTGGTTCTCGTAAGTTGATTCGAACATTTTTCATAGTTCCAAAGCGTAGATTCCATTTCAGACTGTCAAACGCTTTTTCTAAGTCAATGAAGATGAGATAAGTTCTTCTATTCATATCCATCCTTCCCTCTTTTAGCGGGTGATAGACCAAAATATTCTCTCTTGCTTCTCTGCCGCGCGGGATTAGCTGAGCGGTCTTAGGCGCTGCAGTCATGGACTGTGCGGCTGGTCCCGGCGGAGGTTCAGGTCCTCCCTCGGGCATGGGTATGTGTGTGGTTGTCCTTAGGATAATTTAGGTTAAGTAGTGTGTAAGCTTAGGGACTGATGACCTTAGCAGTTAAGTCCCGTTAGATTTCGCACACATTTGAACGTTTGTTTCTGTGCCATCTCTAAATCCACTTCGGTTTCCTGCAATATACTTATCTACTTTTCCTCTTATCCTGCTCTTAACTATATCAGCAAGTATTCTGGAGGCATGTGGCAACACTGATAGTATTCCATAGTTAGTGCAGTCGACTGACTTTCCTATATCAGGTATGATAATGGTTCTGCATTGTGTAAAGTCTACTAGCATGATTCCTCTTTCGTAGCAGTCACTCATTACTCGGAATAATTGGTCTTTCATGTCGTTACCTAATTTTTTTAGCAGTTGTGCAGGAATGTCATCAACGCTGGTTACCTTCCCTTCTCTGAGACTCCGAAGAGCGTGTTCAAATTCATGTGTCTCCTGTATAAATGAATGGACACTGTGTTTGTCCCCTCGGGCGCTAGTCGCAAGGGCCGCTAACGTCCTGCCTGGCGTTGAGTATTGACCTCGTGAACCAATCGATTCCATGTATGGATAACACTCGTGGGATCCATATTCGTGGAAGCAGAAATATCGCGGAACTATAAACTACATTCTCGTTAGGCCTCAGTCCTCTCACTTACGTATTTCGACATACGCTGGTAGACGTTTCTCCGTCTTACGTGAGGCATAACACGATCTTATTTGCAAACAATCAATGTTAAAATGCTGTTTTTGAATGATAAACACTCTGCTTAATCTTTCCTCCTATACAAAAATAGCAACCTACCCCATTGTTGCACAGGAAGCACTATGGCCAGACGACCTGTCTGCCATAACGATAATAAATTATTCATAGAAATATTCCTCGTGATTGACTCTACTTTCTAGGCGCTTCAGTCTGGAACCGCGCTGCTGCTACGATCGCAGGTTCGAATCCTGCCTCGGGCATGGATGTGTGTGATGTCCTTAGGTTAGTTACGTTTATGTAGTTCTAAGTCTATGGGACTAATGACCTCAGATGTTAAGTCCCATAGTGCTTAGAGCCATTTCAACCATCAGTCTACTTATTACCGAAAACCGTTACCAAATTCCTACAGTAGTTCCTGAGATTAACCTCCATGCATAGACAGAAAAACACGGTGGGGGACCTTAATTCATAATATGTATAGATCTGGTCAAGCTGCCACGAGATGTCACTCTAAACGCCAATCATTTTGGCGTTTGTTCCACGCCGCCTTATTGGTGTCGCAGTTTTAGTGACCAGTAGTACGAAAAGGATAATTGTAGGACGATCCACTTATACCACAGAAAAAAATTTACCAATGAATCAAACTGTTATGCATAAAACGGACAAATGGCATTCGTAATCGGATATTTGGAAGTGAATTATCGACGTGATAAGTCGGTTGCAGTGTAGAATATGACGGCAAAGTGGAAAGATGCTTGAGTCACGTAATCGGGCAATGTTGACGGAAGAGTGTGCATCCCGCTGTTTATATAACTTCTCATTGTGATGAATTGTACGGGAAAAACGGAGAAGGCGCTCACGTGCAAAACCAGTCGCAAGCGTGAAATCAGGCAGAGCTGGTGTAAGCTGGCAGTTTCAATGCAATTCGCCAGCGATTGTTTCATGTTACGTGTTTCAGGTGTTTACGTTTGTATGGCAAGGTGTCGAAGATCGGTGACTTAAGAATGATCCAAAATGATTTAGACAAAATTTGTAGCTAGTGTAATGAATGGCAGCTAGTGGAAAAAATTAAGTTAATGCGGATTGAAACCTGGTAGTCAAGGGAAGGCAGGATTCGGTTACGATTGTGGACGGGGACCAGTTGCTACTGGTTGCCTTTTACAGTTACACACATTTATTTTCAAAACAGTAATTCCAGACTCAATAATAAATAAAAATACCAAACGTTATTAATGAAGGAATAAACAACTGTTTAGCAAATCACCATTAAATACAGATACAGCAGATAATGTTTTAAAAGCAAGCCACTGTGATCTGGGCAGAAGGCCTTATAAGCCAGGAATGGAAATAAATTAAGTCGGCCAATGTTGACGGAAGAGTGTACATCCCGCTGTTTATATAACTTCTCATTGTGAATTACAAATTAAAGGTTTGGAAATGTTAAAGGCAAATTTCCACAAACACAGCAGTAGGCATCAGACGCCAGGAATGGCAGTAAACAAGGTTTTAAAGGCTTACTGCGTAAGTACAAATACCAAACTAAAATTTTAAGTGACCACAATTAGGGCTGAAGGCCTTACACGTCAGGAACGGCAATAATATAAAAAATTCAGAAACCTGCTGTAAAACAGCAAATACAATAGCGAAGCTTAATTAAAAAACAAGCAACTGATCAGCAAACGGTGAAATAAGGTGATGATATACTTTGTAATACAACCCTTAACATCCACTGAACAACACTGCTAGATTTATTCCAGAAGGCTACCAGAACTATTAACTAGACATATACAGGGTGTTACAAAAAGGTAAGGCCAAACTTTTAGGAAACATTCCTCACACACGAAGAAAGAAAATATGTTATGTGGACATGTGTCCGGAAACGCTTACTTCCCATGTTAGAGCTCATTTTATTACTTCTCTTCAAATCACATTAATCATGGAATGGAAACACACAGCAACAGAACGTACCAGTGTGACTTCAAACTCTTTGTTACAGGAAATGTTCCAAATGTCCTCCGTTAGCGAGGATACATGCATCCACCCTTCGTCGCATGGAATCCCTGATGCGCTGATGCAGCCCTGGAGAATGGCGTATTGCATCACAGCCGTCCACAATACGAGCACGAAGAGTCTCTACATTTGGTACCGGGGTTGCGTAGACAAGAGCTTTCAAATGCTCCCATAAATGAAAGTCAAGAGGGTTGAGGTGAGGAGAGCGTGGAGGCCATGGAATTGGTCCGCCTCTAGCAATCCATCGGTCTCCGAATCTGTTGTTGAGAAGCGTACGAACACTTCGACTGAAATGTGCAGGAGCTCCATCGTGCATGAACCACATGTTGTGTCTTACTTGTAAAGGCACATGTTCTAGCAGCACAGGTAGAGTATCCCGTATGAAATCATGGCGGTGAATCGAGGAAGTACAGTACATACTAACGAAACTAAAATGAGCTCTAACATGGAAATTAAGCATTTCCGAACACATGTCCACATAACATCTTTTCTTTATTTCTGTGTGAGGAATGTTTCCTGAAAGTTTGGTCGTACCTTTTTGTAACACCCTGTATAATCTTTAATGTAGGCATTACAAGGTATTGTAGTAAATAATACAATAATAAAACACAAGGAACAGTACATATGTTCTTAAAGGGTACTGAGGCAGATTATACCCGCAGAAGGCGTTGGCTGAAGGAGAGTTACACTGAACTACTGACAATCAGACCTCCTTTTAGAACACACATGTCTCACAAGAACCGAGGGGCCACAGACGGTGCTCCAGGAATTGCCCTTGAGAAGGTCTGGCAACAAACACTTTTGCGAGCGATGAGATAGGCAGCCAAGAGTTGCATTCGCTTCACAAGATGGTAACTCAGACTAGCGGCAGTCTGACGAATGACTAATGACAATCTTGCTGAAGTTACCTGACGTCCGATAAACCAAACGCAACGATGGAACAATACGCCAAAGCCGAAAAAGGGAGGTCTGCACTACGTCCCCAGAATACCGTGTTTATTGCGCCCAGAACGAGAAAGGAATCACTAGAAGAATTACCAACCGGCCTACAATCAAGAACGCTGTAAAAACTACACGCCTTACCGGACAACAGCCGCAAGGTGAGGAAACGTACACTGCCATTACATACACTAACCCCCAGGGCAGGTAATGGGGCGTTAGCGGCCACCAGGCAATAAAAATTACCGCTGGTTGTACTTAACAAATTGTACGCAGCAAATAGTAATAAGAAGTTGAGGAAAGCTGATCAGATCCGCCTTCCCCAAGCACTCCACTCGCTGCTCTTCGTCTCGGCGACACTACAAGCAACAGCACGAACCTAAATCACTGGAGAAGCGAGATATCTCAATGGTGAAGGTTTCTCTAATTGGACTGAAATGCACTCATCTTAAAGCTTGCTGGATCCGGTTTACGACCAAGCCGTGCACCCTCGTGACCACAGCCCTTCCATCCAGCAGTCCATGCGTGCCGCCAGCGGTCCCGGAGTGTTCTGGCACTGCACGGACCTGGCTCCTCCTGAGTCCCCAAACGAACTGGCCCACTCACACGACCCGGAAAAGCAACGACGTCGCCCCAAGGATAGGGCAACCGTTTCTACATATCCATGACCGCCGCTGCTGCCACTAGCGGAAAGGCAACGCTTGCGAAACCGAGTGGCGCCAGTCAAGACGAGAACAAGACAAACATCCGCAACCATACCAACTAAACGGTACCGTCTGGGCGGAAACCTACAAACAGCACCAACGCGAGCCGCAGCATGGCTCATGTATGAGCAGGAAAAGCAAACCCGTAATATTCGGACACAGCATTAGAAGTGTTCTGCTTGATACAGTCACGCCGTTTAAGTTCCTGGGCGTAGCTTTGTAAAGCGATATGTAATGGAACGAGCACTTGAGGACTGTGGCAGGGAAGGCGAATTGTCGACGTCGGTTCTTTGGGAGAATTTTAGGAAAGTGTTGTTCACCTGTAAAGGAGACCGCTTATAGGACAGTGGTGCAATATATTCTTGACTACTACTCGAATGTTTGGGATCTGCACCAGGTCGGATTAAAGGAAGACATGGAAGCAACACAGAGGCGGGTTGCTAAATTTGTTACCGGTAGGTTCGATCAATACATAAGTATTACAGAGATGCATTGGGAACTCAAATGGGAAGCCCTGGAAGGAATACGACGTTTTTTTTCGTAGAACACTAATGAGAAAACTTAGAGAACCGGCTTTTTAAGCTGACTGCAGAACGATCCTACTGCCCCGCCAATATACATTTGATGTAAGCACCACGAAGACAAGATATGAGAAATTAGGGCTCATACAGAGGAATAATGACAGCCGTTTTTCCTTCGCTCTACATGCAAGTGGAACACGAAAGAAACGACAAGGAGTGGTACAGGGTACCCTCTACCACGAACCTAAAGATAGTTTGAGGAGCATGTACGTCGACATTCAACAGCAAAATTATTAGGGTTATTGTGTGATACGAGTAGTAACTTAGCTTACGCATAGCTGGAGTCCGATTCAGACGGGATTGTCCCGATTTTTCCGTTGAAAGCTGAACTCCCCATTGAATTTCACCTGAGTATATAAAAATCCGATGACACAAAAAAAAAAAAAAAAACAGATACGCACAGTGTTTAAAAGAAGTGTCTCATCTAATTACAGGGCGTAGCATCGGTCAAAACTAGAAGAAAAGTTGGTCTGGAAACTAATATCTGTTGAGATGTGGAACGTTGAAGATCAGCTGTCCATCACCCTGCAGTTTGTTTACGGATGATGTAGGAGATGGTACAGTAAATTACCGCACTACGCACGAGTGGGCACACGCAAATCCTCGAGTAATCATGGAGGTACTGCATCAGGATAGCCTCAGTGTCAGTGTAGGGGCAAGAGCTGTCGGTGACAGATTCGCAGGACCATACAGTTTACCAACAGATTAACAGATGCTGTGCACCACCCATTTCTGCGCTGTGAATTACCAGTCTTATTCGAGAATGTTATCCTTGCAGAAAGACAGCGACTGTGTTATACGTAAATGGAAGGTGGAGGAGGGAGGAAAGAAAGGAAAAAGAATGGATTACTGATGTCAGCTGCATCGGGACATGACGCAGAATCAGCGGCGATAAGTGAAACTGTGTCCCAGACTGTGATTCGAACCTCGGATGTGCTGCTTACTAGGTAGGTGTGTTAACCATTGCGCCAGGTCTTCGTCGCAACAGGGTGGACTGTCTGAGCATGCCCCACGGCCGACCCACATTCCCACCGAGAGCCACCTATCCGCAGTCCCTGCCCATTTCCTCCATGCTTGCTACTCTGAGATTCCCGCAGAAGGTCGAACGTCCTTGTGCATCCGCACTGTAGAAGGGGACCCCATTGCCCATCTTGGCAAATCAAGTATATAAATGCGTGGTCCATGCCCAAAAGAACAGACACCGCAAATTCAAAAAAATGGTTTAAATGGCTCTGAGCACTATGGGACTTAACATCTGTGGTCGTCAGTCCCCTAGAACTTAGAACTACTTAAACCTAACTAACCTAAGGACATCACACACATCCATGCCCGAGGCAGGATTCGAACCTGCGACCGTAGCAGTCGCGCGGTTCCGGACTGCGCGCCTAGAACCGCTAGACCACCGCGGCCGGCTTTTATCTCTCAATAAAATATAGAACAAGAATATGTGATAGCATCGATTGCGTTTGTAATTCGCTAAATTAAACGTGCTCATAGTTGTCTTTCTGTTTAGTACTGTAGTTACGTATTCTCGCAGTAGTTACTTGATTCAAAAATGTTTGAAAAATATTCATGTTAACGCAAAAAGCTCTATTCAGGGTATACTTCACATGTCGAATAAGTCGTTGACTCTATTCTGTATACACGTCAATAAATACGCCTCTACATAGGCCTACACTACTCCTCATCTTTTATCTGGCACATATTGTCCCGAAATTAAGTGAAAACAGTTGCTATACCCCGGTTCTGACGAGGTTTTCGGGATGTTTCGCTGGTTGTAAGGCAAATACCGTGACTGGAAATCCTCTCCAAAATATTCCAGACTGCGTCATTATTCACGAACCCTTGCACTACCTTTACGGGTAGGGAATGAAAACAAAAACGTGTAAATGTAAATAAAATAACTTCGTCAGCTCTAGGTCTGTATTCAAAAGAACAGCAGCTGAAAAGTTGAACGGCTGTGTTTATTATTCTGTGCCCGGGTTGGCAGTGTGTGCTGTGCTACATACATTGTACAACAGCGTACGTATAGTGTACAGTGTGCGCCACGACTGGGATTGAGAAACAAATGAACGGTGCAAAAACAGTCGTTTACATTATGACTCCAATCTTCATCCAGTCATCCTGATTTAGGCTTTCCTTGGTTTCCCTAAATTAATTAAAGCAAATGACGGGATGGTTCCTACTACACACATCAAAAAAAGTTTTGCATCACCTCGGTTCCGAGAGTTCCGGAACCTGTTAGGAAAATTGGAATAGAGATCAACATAAACATCATTTCCACCCTTTGTATTGCGCATGAAAATCACACATTGCATGTTGTACCACCATACGGCGAGATCTTCAGACCTGGTGGTCCAGATTGCTGTACACACCCGTACCTCTAATACCCAGTAGCACGTCCTCTTGCACTGATGCATGCCTGTATTCGTCGTGGCATAGTACGCACCAGTTTATCAAGGCACTGTTGGTCTATATTGTCCCATTCCTCAATGGCGATTCGGCGTGGATCCCTCAGAGTTGTTGGTGGGTCACGTCGTCCACAAACAACTCTTTTCAATCTATCCCACGCATGTTCGATAGGGTTCATGTCTGGAGAACATGCTGGACACTCTAATTGGCCGATGTCATTATCCTGGAGGAAGTCATTCACAAGATGTGAACGATGAAGAATGCCTCGCCAATATGCTGCCGATATGGTTGCACTATGGCACTCACGTATCGTACAGCCGTTATGGCGCCTTCCATGACCACCAGCGGGGTACGTCGGCCCCACATAATGCCACCCCAAAACAGCAGGTACAGTGAGTCTAAGGCGTTCAGCCTGACCGGGTTGCCTCCGACGATTGTCTGGTTGAAGGCATATGCGACACTCATGTTGTAGGGGCCATCTGTAGCGCACTGCACGGTGTCGTTGTTGCAAATATGGACCTCGCCATGGATATCTGTAGTGAAGTTGCGCATCATGCAGCCTATTGAGCACAGTTTGAGTCGTAACACGACGTCCTGTGTCTCCACGAAAAACATTATTCAAAGCGGTGGTATTGCTGTCGGGGTTCCTCCAAGCCATAATCCGTAGGTAGCGGTCACCCACTGCAGTATTAGCCCTTGGGTGGCCTGAGCGAGTTCCTCTCTCTCTGTATCTCCTCCATGTCCGAATAACATCGCTTTGGTTCACTCCGAGACGCTTGGACACTTCCCTTGTTGAGAGCCCCTCCTGGCACAAAGTAACAATGCGGACGTGATCGAAGCACGGTATTGACCCTCTACGCATGGTTGAACTACAGACGATATGAGCTGTATACCTCCCTGCTGGTGGTGTGACTGGAACTGATCGGCTGTCGGACCCCCTCCGTCTAATAGGAGCTGCTCATGCATGGTTGTTTAAATCTTTCGTCGGGTTTAGTGACGTCTCTGAACAGTCAGAGAGACTGTGTCTGTGATACAGGAGTTCTGGGATCCTAGGCCATGCAAAACTTTTTTGATGTGTGTGTATTTGAATTTTGACCTGTGTTTGTTAATTCTAAATTATATGTGTCACTTTCGAAAAAATCCTGACTTTCTTCAGTTTTGAAGTGTCACGTTCGTACAAATTTTTAGTTTTGTTCACAAAGAACCTGGCAATCTTGAGATGGAAAGATGTGCTTGAATTGGAAATGAGACGAGATACACCAGTTCGTTATTCAGTAAATGATGTCTTCATAGCTCATAAATGACGAATAATTCTTTGCGAGCGAAGTTAATTCAGAAAAAATAAGAAGCCAAAGCTATTTCTGTGTTCAGATAATACGCACAGTATCTATTGAATTATAGAACTAGATAGTTTTCGGGCTACGTATAAAGATTTTTTCGTGTGTATATTATCGCCATTTGCAGATTAGTTACTTCATAGCATAATGGCTTAAATATAATGAAATGGACTGGTTTGTCGATTTCACTTCGTCTTACTAGTAAAACGCAACAAAATTTAAGACTATTTGTTTTCTATATTATACAGTCTAAAAGTTTTTGATTAAATATTCTTGCATTGAATAAGAGTTGGCCAGAGTAAACAATATGATATTAAATACATAACTTTCTTCACTATCTGTCAGATATTTCTCTTTATTGAGAAAATGATCAAAGGTTCCGGCGACAGCGTGTAAAGCAACATTCTGTGCTACAAGGAACTTCAGTAATTAGTATTATAGGTCACTTTTTCTTCTACTAGTGTTAAAGTTGTGAACATTAATATTGTTAATAGACTGTGATGGATTATCTGTGGCGAACTTCGTTAGCAAATACATAGTTATCAGGAAGGTGTTGTTAGATTGCTTAACTGCCTGAAGAATCGTCTACAAAGTGACTGTGCGTGAGCGCCGAATATTTTTCTCTTTTCCTGCTTTTGTGACGTCGATACTTTGTTTCAGAGTGATGAATTTCTTTAGAAAATTACGCCATAAGACTCTTACTGGAAACAGTTAAGCTATATTCCCACTGGGAGGAGCTGCTCTCTTTTTATGATCAACAAATCCTTGTATACAAGTCACAATCGCTTTCCGTGCCACTAGCAAATAAATTTTTAACTCCACTATGTCGAGAGGAGGGTTCGGCACCTGCTGAGTGCTTTACAGATGATTATGCATCAAGTGTGGCGCCAGAGTACAGTAGTTTAATCAACTTGTAAGTGTATGTTTTCAAGTATAAGATAACAAACTCTATTCTTGTACAAATGAACAGGCATTCGGAATTGGGTTCATTCCCTGCAGATATTTCGTCCTAGTTTTCCTGAATCGGTTCTGGCGAAGGTTACAATGCGTTCTTTGAGAAGACGACACCTTATCTCATGCCGTAATCCTTTTCACTCCCAGCGTGTCGACGAGACCTTAAACCCTAAATCTTCTTTATTTTGTTTTTCGCATTGCCTGCTGTCCTTGTGCATCTAGTGTATCCGTGATCTCGCTGTCGTCAGAGGTTTATCCACTCTCATTACGCGCCTCTGTATTACGTCCGTAGCCACAAATTACTCTGAGTGACTTGCATTAGCCAATCAAATACATTCAAGCCAGGCACACATTAATCATCAATTGTCCTCTGCGACTCGAGAACTCACAACTCCGTAACCGCACTGCAGTATGAAGCTTCCTTTGCAAGGCAAACCGAGAACTAGTACTGGATCTTCGGAACGTGTGAAGAAGAATACAGGTGCGGTGGAGAAAGCGCCAGAGAAAGGGAGGATCATGCGTTGACCCTTCCACCTGGTAACGATTACCGCTTCAGTTTCGTAATTGGCTCGAGAAACCCGCAGTTTGCTGATAATCATATGGCATGAGCATACACGTTCAGTTGGCACATAGAAAGCATCAGACTTTCTCTCCAGTGCCCGAACTGATATTCTCAGCAATTATAACAAAGCAGTACGAAATGAACTTCAAAAAAGATACGCAGTGAATGGGAAAGTTCTTTCTTTTCGATCCGATTAACTTCCGGTTTCGTCTGAAAACATATTTTGCAATTGTTTAACGATTTTAATGCATAGAGATGTTGTCACCCTTGCGATACCAAATAGCGAACCACAGTTATTGGCAAAGGAACGAGAAAGGTAGACTGGGATACATCGGCATAATGGCCAGTAGGTATTATTTCGTTAAACTGCCGTTAGAATACGCCACCGACCATGAAGTTTGGTAGCAACGCATCCAAAAATGACGTCGTCTTTCCACTGTCGCCGGCAATGGTGGCCATGCGGTTCTAGGCGCTTCAGTCCGGAACCGCGCGACTGCTACGGTCGCAGGTTCGAATCCTGTTTCGGGCATGGATGTGTGTGATGTCCTTAGGTTAGTTAGGTTTAAATAGTTCTAAGTTCTAGGGGACTGATGACCTCAGATGTTAAGTCCCATAGTACTCAGAGCCATTTTTCCACTGTCAGCGCAGCTACATTGTCGAGCGAGAAACTACAGGCATTCCTTGATTTCCTGTTGCCGAAAGTGAAATTTGCATGCTCAGGACACTTTGTCGTGTACTCTCAGACAGCGCTCTTACTAAACACGTAAGTACAACGGTTAAAGCCCATAGATTAAGAATTATTTTGACAATGTATACAGTGATAAATGTTTTAAACATTTTCGTAAACGAGCTAAAATATTTCCAACATGGCGATGGGGAACAAAGGACCTCTTTAATAGTGGCACGTCGGCCCATATGGTCAATCCGCCTCGCTGTCTATTTTGTAAGCAAGTACTCTTACTAACTTTAATATATCCAACGTGTTTTTTTTCTTTTGATTTTCTGATTTCCACCGACTTCTTAGTACTTAACACATAGTTCAACTGATGAATCTGGCCCTTCAGCTGCTCAAGAACACAGTGGTAGGCCTATGCTGTTAGTAGCAACACCTGTTAAGATAAACGTCGTACCATCTGGCCAACCGTGCTACCCAACGCTTGATGATGTCAGGCAATTTGAGAAATCGCAACCAAGAAAAAAGGCAGCAAGCAAACGTTAAAGAACTTCAGCAATACTGACAGGTACTCCAGTGAAAGAAGCGTCACAATGCGAACAACAAGTCATACAGACAGAAAAGATAACACTTTAAAGAGAAATGCGGATATTCTGCGAGGAAACCTGTTTTCTAAAAAAATGCGGAAATAAAGTAGTCATTCCTAAGAAGATTCTTTAAGGTAAAGAAGAGAATGAGGATGCTGCTTGTCTTATTAAACCATTTTCTCACAGCAATTCACGTGATGCATAGATTCAGTATACGAGTTATAGGCGGGGGGCACATCTATCTTGTGTTAGAAATGACGTGAAAGATAATTTTTGTGAATGTTTGAATCGCGGAGATCCTAATAGATACTCAGACGAAGACTGATAAAAATTTTTGACATACCTTTCTGTCAAACTGCTATTATAGCAAATTTTGTTATAAATCTGTAGGAAATCGTATTAAAACAAATTGTAAGTATTAAATCAATACATTTGAATTAAACGTCTAACGGTGTAATCAAATTAAATGATATGAACTGACTTGCTGGGCCAACTTTCCCCATGGATGGTGTAGATTGGACCCGGTGCTATTACTGTATTAAATATTCTTTTATGGTTAGACAAACAGTGAGACTACTTAGTTACTTAGTTTTAATAGCACTGAAGCGATGTACCAATGTTTCCACTTAAAAATATCAACGTAAACATCAAGAAAAGATGTGAGCGAACCTGCCCCAGTTTCTCCTACTTTCCTGTCTTCAGTGTCTTATCTACCTAGATACTCAAGCAACTATATTATTTTTCATTGAGAGCAACAATAGAGGTGATACTTGCACATCTACCATCCTCAAGCTTCTGTCTAGTGTATGGTGCAGGTTACATGGTAAAATGGCTCTAAGCACTATGAGACTTAACATCTGAGGTCATCAGTCCCCTAGACTTAGAACTACACTCCTGGAAATTGAAATAAGAACACCGTGAATTCATTGTCTCAGGAAGGGGAAACTTTATTGACACATTCCTGGGGTCAGATACATCACATGATCACACTGACAGAACCACAGTCACATAGACACAGGCAACAGAGCATGCACAATGTCGGCACTAGTACAGTGTATATCCACCTTTCGCAGCAATGCAGGCTGCTATTCTCCCATGGAGACGATCGTAGAGATGCTGGATATAGTCCTGTGGAACGGCTTGCCATGCCATTTCCATCTGGCGCCTCAGTTGGACCAGCGTTCGTGCTGGACGTGCAGACCGCGTGAGACGACGCTTCATCCAGTCCCAAACATGCTCAATGGGGGACAGATCCGGAGGTCTTGCTGGCCAGGGTAGTTGACTTACACCTTCTAGAGCACGTTGGGTGGCACGGGATACATGCGGACGTGCATTGTCCTGTTGGAACAGCAAGTTCCCTTGCCGGTCTAGGAATGGTAGAACGATGGGTTCGATGACGGTTTGGATGTACCGTGCACTATTCAGTGTCCCCTCGACGATCACCAGTGGTGTACGGCCTTGGCGTGCATCCGTGCGTCGCTGCGGTCCGGTCCCAGGTCGACGGGCACGTGCACCTTCCGCCGACCACTGGCGACAACATCGATGTACTGTGGAGACCTCACGCCCCACGTGTTGAGCAATTCGACGGTACGTCCACCCGGCCTCCCGCATGCCCACTATGCTCAAAGTCCGTCAACTGCACATACGGTTCACGTCCACGCTGTCGCGGCATGCTACCAGTGTTAAAGACTGCGATGGAGCTCCGTATGCCACGGCAAACTGGCTGACACTGACGGCGGCGGTGCACAAATGCTGCGCAGCTAGCGCCATTCGACGGCCAACACCGCGGTTCCGCTGTGTGTCCGCTGTGCCGTGCGTGTGATCATTGCTTGTACAGCCCTCTCGCAGTGTCCGGAGCAAGTATGGTGGGTCCGACACACCGGTGTCAATGTGTTCTTTTTTCCATTTCCAGGAGTGTATTTAAAGCTAACTAACCTAAGGGCATCACACACATCCATGCCCGAGGCAGGATTCGAACCCGCAACCGTAGTAGCCGCGTGGTTCCGGACTGAAGCGCATAGAACCGCTCGGCCACCGCGGCGGTTTACATGGTAATCCCGCACAACTCCTCCTATTGTGTTCACATATGGCTCGCGGTAAGACTGATAGTCAGTAGCTCTCTATAAACATCGCAGGTCCTCTATTTTCCCTCACAGTCATTACATGAGAAATAATTTAGAGTGAGTAATAGGTTTCAGGCGTCCCTCCAGATCGGGTGGTGAGTCTTGCTGTGGTCTCACCCTTATGTTGAAAGTTGCCGCTCGGACGCGCCCATATCAAATGCACACGACAAGACTCTGACTGTATCTGCTACCGCGCGCTGCCCAGGTCGAGAGATGAGATGAGAGTTCCTTTGAGCTTCAAACTGCACGAGGAGACCAGCTGGTCTACACGCGCCTAGCATTGTGACTGGCCAGCCTTGGTCAAACCTCTAGCTTTGCAGCAAGAGATGCCTGCTCTATGCTCTTTGGCAAAGATCTACCACTATTCTGCATCTGAAACTGTGATGTGAAATTCTGGTTCTATGTGAGATAGGACCTGAAGTCCCTAAGCTGAATACGCTAAGTAAATAAAAAAATTATTATTGACCAGTAATCTAAAGATTTAAGGAGTACTGTCTGTCGCCGTGCTCAGAATTTTTCTAGGGGGTCTTCCATTGGGCCAACAGCCTTGCCTCAGTGGAAACACCTGTTCATGTCAAATCACCGAAGTGAGTTACCACTTGGATGCGTCACCATCTGGTCTGTCGAGCGCTGGAGCGCTGTTGGCAAGCGGGGTGCATGCAGCCCTTGTGAGGCAAACTGAGAAGTTACTTGAGTAGCGGCTCCGGCCTCACAAACTGACCTACGACCGAGAGAGCGGTGTGCTGACCACATGCCCCTCCATATCCGCATCCAATAACGCGTGTGCGCTGAGGGTGGCACGGCGGCCGGTCGGTACCGTTGGGCCTTCACGGTCTGTTCGGGCGCAGTTTAGTCTCTCACTGGATTTTTCCTTTTCTTCAGATTCTGTGGAGATTCTCGAGCTGACTAAGAAAATCCGTGAGGAAGCGCGTAGCTCTTCTTTGAATCCTTTGTATGTCTTCCGTTAGCCACACTCAATAAGGTTTCCACTCAGACGAACAGTACTCGAGAATCGTATGCGACCTTCTTCGCAGATGTACTGCTATGGGGTACTCGTAGGCCTACTTGTGTTAACGGCAGCTTCGTCGCATGTGTGAACTGCGCAACTCCAAAGCAATAAAGATCACAGAGCATGCTGATGGTCGTCAGGACGTGGGAATATTCGTGACTCTTCCTCTATATCTTGCGCACAGACTTTTTTTCAGTTAGTAGTAATGTTCCGATCCCTAATCCTGCAAAGACTCGACCTGCGTTTTAAGAGAAGGTAGTTTCTCACGCGTCTCAACATTCATGACGTTATATCTCCCGAAGTACGTGTCGTACAATTATGTAATTTTGCAGGTACATTCAGTGATACATGTGGATAGTATCTGAAAATGTGCTGGGAATAGTAGTAAAGAAGTGCTAGATTACAAAGTCCTCTCTGTTGCTGAAGCTTTACTGCACGAACCCCGAAAATGTAGTAAGCGACGGACGTTTGTCTTTCATAATTTTTGTTTGCGGTGTCATCAAGGAGAAGTTTCAAAAATTGTGTGCAGAATTTGTTGGAAGTCGCTAAGTGCCCTCGTTCTCAATTTCCGGATGAATATAGTCAGGGATACTTGCGATCCGTGAGTTTCGCTGTCTCAAGACGTATGAAAATATACCGTCACTAACTTTAATAGCTGGCTAATTGTGTTAAACCATTCAAGTAAGATTATACTTCTTACAGAATAGACTATGACAGCATTTTAAATTTTTTAAATTCGGTCAGTAATTACGAGAGGCGTTCAATAAGCAACGCAACACATTTTTTTTCTGAAAGAAGGTTAGTTTTATTCAGGATTTCAAAACATCGTGATATTTCCCATTCTTTTGCCTATGAAACCCGATTTTTCAACATAAGATCCGTTGAATGCCACGGCCTTAGGCCACCTTATTGGGAGGACCTGTATGCCCTCATGGCACCGGTTGACGTCAAAACCAACGTCTTGATGCATCAGTAACCTCCCCGTCATCCACGTACTGCTTCCCACACAGTGCATCCTTCATTCGGCCAAGGAGATGGAATTAGGAAGGTGCGAGATCTGGGCTGTATGGTGGGTGAGGAAGAACAATCCAATCAAGTTTTTTTAACTCCTCTCAGGTGCGCAGGCTTGGGTAAGACCTTGCGTTGTCATAGAGAAGAAAAGCTTTATTATCTTCGTGGCGACAAACACGCTGAAGTAGTTTCTTCAGTTTTGTGAAGGTAGCATAATATACTTCAGAGTTGATCATTGCACCACGAGGGAGAATATCAAACAGAATGATCCCTTCACTCTCCCAGAAAGCCGTCGCCATGACTTTACTAGCTGAGGGTGCGGCTTTGAACTTTTTCTTCGGAGGAGAGATGGTGTGGCGCTAATACATGGCGTGCCATTTTCTTTCCGGTTCGAAGTGACGAAAACATGTTTCATCTCCTGCTCTACAAAAAAACTGTCACGATCATCCTCATAACGCCCAAGCAATTTTGCTCAGGTGGTCCATCGTTCTGTTTGTCAGGTGTCAAGTAACCCAGTGGGCACACGCCTTTGAGTACCCCAAGTGGTGGACGAATGTGTCAGCACTACCGACAGTGACGCCCAGTTGAGCAGCGAGGTGTTTGATTGTGATCCGGGGATCACCTCAAACGAGAGTGTCCGTGTGTTCCTACACTGCAGGAGACACAGCAGTGGGCGGCCGGCCGGCACGTGGGACGAGGGACTGATTTGTGCGACACTGTTGTGAAGATGACACACAACTCGCCCAGAGACTCACTGTGCTTTTGTTCACAGTCGTGTCTCCGTACTTATTCTGCAAGAGCCTATGAATATCTACAATGCTCTGGTTTTCCACCAAAAGAATCTCAATAACAGCTTTTTACTTGGAACCTACCTCTGTTACAGACGACATTTTGAAGGCTAGGTATAGCGCTGCCACATGTCGGAGCTTCATGAAACTATAATGTCTGAAGCAAGAATATTCCGCGATATCCCACAATAAATGCCACATTTTTTCAACCGAAACAGGCCGAGAAAAGAGATGTGTTCATTTTTAAATACTTAAAGTCAAATTTTTGTTGCCCCTGAAATCCATTCGATATACACTCTGTACCTAGGGCCTTGCAATGTGCACCGTTTTGGCCTTTAGGGAATAAGATTCGAGCGACACCCAGTCTGAAGCAACAGAAGTACAGCAGCTGATAGCCGTAGAAAGCCTCCCGTCCCCCATGCGGATCCTCTATGACCTGATTCCTTTCCCCCATCTGCTCCTATTCCTCAAACATATCCGTATACTCTACACCTCCCGCCCCCTTGATCCCCCTCATCCCCCAGTTGCTCCTCTCCTCTCCAACTCCTGCCCCCTGCCTCGTCTTCACTGTTGTGTCCCCCCTGCCCTCCATCTCTACACCCTTCATCTCCTTTCTCAAGGTGGCTTCCGTCAACTACCCTTCCCGGATGATGCCCTCTCTCCCTCCATTTATCCCTCCTATCAACTCTGATCCTCATCCCCCTCCTTTCCTTTGTCATTTTTCCAGGCTCTCCCTCCCCCCTTCCATCCTGTTTTTTCCTCACCTACCCTCTCTCTGCCTCCCTTCTCTCCCCCGAGTCCTTCCGGCGTTTCCTTCCTCTGCCTTTCCCCATTCCCCCTTGCATCTGCTCCCCCCTTCTTACTCCTCTCCCTTCGACAGTTTCACCCCCCCCCCTCGCCTTTCGTTTTTCCTCTCCTCCCCCCTTTTCTCCCCCTCATCTGTACAGGTCCCCCCTGCCCCCATCTGCCCTTGCCTGTGGTATGTCATCTTCGTGCTGACTTTTTAGTGCAGTGTTTCCAGTGATTGTTAAGTGTTGTGTGTCTTTTCCGAAGTGTTGCGATAGGATATCATACTGTCACAGGGTGCGACTTTTATATCTCTTGCAAACAGAATCCAGACAGTCGCTGTGTTTTTTAATTGTCTGTCTACTATTTTCCCTCTCTGCTTCCTGTGTATTTTACTATCATCGCTCACCATTTGTTTTATGTTTTAACTTTCCACAATTTTCCGCCATTTTACATTTTATGTCACCGTTTTATCGCCTGCTTTTATTGTTTCTTCTTGTGCTTTAAAAATTCTGTAGGCTGAAGAGCGGCGTACTAAGCTGCTACCAGCCCTCCCCCTTCGGTGGGAATCGAAATCCATTAAGGAAGAAAAGGTAAAGCAGTAGAAAAGTGCACACCTCCCGCTGCCTTGGTCCCCCTCATCCCCTGGTTGCTCCTTTCCATCCCCCGCCCTCTGCCACGCCTTCACCATTGTGTCCCCCCTACCTCTACACCGTTCATCTCTTTTCCCAAGGTGGCTTACATCGACGCCCCTCTCTGATGATGCCCCCTCTCCATTTATCCCTCCTATCAACTCTGATCCTCACCTCCCCCTCCCTTCCTCTGTCCTTTTCCTGGGCTCCCTTTTCCACCCCTTCCATCCTGTTTTTCCCCATCTACCCTCTCTCTGCCTCCCTTCTCTCCCCAGAGTCATTTTTGCTCTCTACTGCTTTTCCCACTCCTTCTCGCCCACCCTGCCCCCCTTTTCTATGTCTCTCCCTTCATCAGCTCCTCCGTTCTTCTTTTCCTTTCCTCCTCCCCTTTCCTCCTCATCGGTCTGGGTCCCTCCCCCCCCCCCCCAATCTGCCGCCGTGTCACCTGTATAGTGCAGTTTTAAGTGAGTGTTCAGTGTTGTGCGTCCCCTGTCATTCTTGCGAACAGCCACCATACTGTGGCTATTTGTGTTTTTTATCTCGTGCTAACAGAAGCCAGACTGTCGCCTTGTTTGTTTTTTTTTAAATTTTGCCTGTCTGCTTATTGTGTCTTCATCCGCAGTGTTACTGCAGTGTTTTTATATTTTAAATTCCCCAGCTTTCCGCCATTTTACAGTTTTTTATAATGTCACCGTTTTATCGCCTTTTCTCCTGTTTGTTTATATTCTCATTATGTTTTTAACTTTTCCGTAGGCTGTAGAGCAACATATTACGCTGCTGCCAGCCCTTTGGGTGGGGTGGGGTGGGGTGGGGTGGGGGGGGGTGGGGGGGGGGGGGGTATCGAAATGCAATAAAGGAAGAAAGAAGAAAAGTGCACGAACACTGCACAAACTGCCGGACGCACACAAGTAGTACTCCATTTCACCACAGAAATAAACATTTCAATATAATGACTTTCAGTACGAGAATCAACGTCCAGTGAGTGTAGTACTTTAGTACGATCGTAGTAAACTCTCTTAGCCACGCGTGTGGAATATAATGAAACCATTCAGCAAACAGATACCCAGATTTCATTACTAGCTCCACAATACAAACTTCTTAAACAGCCTGTTCGATCTCAAAATTAAAACTAAACCTAAGTTGACTCGATCTGCTGGTTAATAAGTTACTTCGTCAACAGAGGACGGCACCATGATTACAGAAACATAATTCAAACAAAACAGTTTTGTCCGACAGTCATATGTTTATTTATTGTGCCACTGTGTGTTTCGATGATTCACACGATCATCTTCAGGAGAAGTATTGCGTAGTTACGCTGTTGTTGTTTGCGCAGTGCACAGATGCCTTTTCGCAGCAGTAGCCCGATTGTAAAATATGTTTCGTCTTTTGTTGATGATGGTATTGATTTTTCGGAAACAACAATGCTAATTTTAGAAATATAAATTGTACAAGAATAATATGTATTAGTAGTTAAAGAAACACTAAAAATATGCTGTAATTCTTCAGGCTTTCACGGAGATATGTTGACATAATCGGATCTTCTGCCGGTTGTTCGCGTCGCTGTTGCACGATATTTCACTGCGTGACTCGCTGACTTCTTCAGTGAGACTCTCTCACAGACCACTTGAAGTAGGCAGCTACTTGACACTGATCATTGCACATTTCAAATACTGCCCCCTACACAAGCTTTGGTTTAATTAAACACAAAAACAAACTGTGATGAGAATCTGTATTTAACTAGTAAGACACTTTTTTATGTGTAGATTAAAAAAAAACAATTCATTAAGTAAAAGACGGAATCATGTCAAAAAAACCTGGTCTTGTCTGAGGAGCCTGTGATGAAGTCTTAGCTGTACCGACAGTTTGGACCTCAGGCATTTTAAACATCTGCCACCTTGACGTTTTATCTCCTTGTGCACTCTGCCATATAAGTGAGCCAAACTGGTCCATGGTATGACAGGCGAATGAGAGTGTCACACACTGTAATTTGGCGTGATTTCAGGGCTCTATTAGAGACTAATTGCGATCCGTCTAACAGATCGCCTGCCTGCAACTTTGCATATTTCGTGTCCACGCTAACGAATTACAGGCGCTGCACGCCGCTCCTCTACAGGCGCTTGCGCCATGATCGTCACTTGAGACAGTGCTACGTATCGAGAAAGGAGTGTAGAACTGCTGCTCCGGCTTGTTAGGACAAAGAGTATCACAGTCTCGCCACTTCTTCTCAGCTTCACCAACGTAGGTAACTTCTGTGTAGGTATATAGAAAACCTATGCAACCGGTTGGCTGATTTTTTACATATTTTTCAAACTTCTGTGTAGGATAAATCCGTCAAAGTCTATTCTGCGTTAGATAATTTCAGATTGCATAATCCATGGTTTGAGCGAGGGTAAGTAGATTACACAGATAAACCGTAGTCTTTGCCAACCAAACGCCACCTGTGGAGTGCTAATTATTTGTTGGTTGTTTTTGTGCTGCGAACAGTTGATGATTTATTTGTCATCTCGCTCAAGTACTGTGGTTTGTCCTACTTCATGATTGATAAACTCTTTCGATTTTTTATAAAAGATTAATCCCTTGTTGATATATTAATCACTCATCAACAATTGACTAAAATAATGACAGAGCCACCATTTCATTTCGAGTTTTAATTAAGATTTTGATAAACGTGATAACCTCAATCGCAGGCCGGCAACAATAACCAGTGACAAAGGGCAGAATTAGTTTATCAGGCGCATGGACAGGTGGACAAGTGGTGGGCTACAAGCTTAAGCTATTGCGGTAAGGGCGTAAACTTACAGTCCCCTGTAGTCTTTCAAATCAAATCGCAAGACCACTGTAGTCTTGTAAAATGTAGTCTATAGGTTTACTATGGTCAAATAAACAAAGCGAAAGCAGACTGTCGATAAAAAAGTCCTTTCATCTGTCAGGAACATACTGTTCTCTCTAACAGTTTCACATGTGCCGCAGTACAAAACTGCCATGACCAGGGCTAGAACTCACTACTTCGCTTCCTACTATTTCGAGGTCTTCTCCGTCCCTCATGATCCCCACTTTGATTATTCTCTTTTCCCCACCGTCATGGAACGTGCCGATACCTCGGTCGCTCTACTTGCTCCTAGGCTCCAGTTCTTGGGGCAGTTACTGCACTCTGACATTAACACTTCAATCACAGCACAAGACATTACACTTGTCCTCAGGTCAAAACGCAACATGGGCCCTGGTCACGACTGTGTCACCTACCGCTACCTCAGAGAATGCCCCCTCTCCTTCCTGACTGTCCTTGCCAATCTATACAACGCCATCCTCTCTATCAGCTTCTACCCTTACCTGTGGAAGACTTAGCGCATCCTCTTATTCCTCTATCCGATCGCAGGTTCGAATCCTGCCTCAGGGATGGATGTGTGTGTTATCCTTAGGTTAGTTAGGTTTAAGTAGTTCTAAAGTTCTGGGGGACTGATGACCTCAGAGGTTAAGTCCCATAGTGCTCAGAGCCAGAGCCATTCCTCAAACCCAACAAAACCCCTTCCATCGCCTCTTCCTATCGTCCCATCTGCCTCACATCTGACTTCAGTAAGGTCTTCAAATCCATCCTCTCCCTTACCCAGTGTGGCTTCCGACACTCCTTCTCCACTGAATACCAACTCCTTAACCTTGTCCACCTTATGTCCCTCCAACTTAACCCCCATCGCTCCTCCATTTTTGTTTCCCTCTATCTCCATAATGTCTATGTCTGCGTATGACGACCAGGTCTCCTCTTTAAACTCCAAACCTGCCTATCAGTTTTGTCTGCCTGATCGCTTCCTTCATCTCACATCGTCCTTCCTATGTCACCCTCCTCAACCCCAACTGCCATCTCTTTTATCCTACTGCTGACATCCCCCAGGCATCCGTCCTTTCCCACCTCCTTGATCTCCTGTACACTGCAGATATGCCCAAACCACCTCCACCTGTCCACCTTCTCCAATATGCTGATGACACCGCCTTCCTGTCTCTCTATCCTACCCTTCAACAGCCCCAGTGCACTCTCCATATCACCTTGACCAGTTCACCACTTGGTGCAACCAGTGGTTCCTTCATATCAACCCCTCCAAAACCCAGGCAATCATCATAGGCTGCACCACCCAGTCCTTCCGTCTCCATAATTTCTACCTCACCATTTATGTTTCCAGAATGAGATTTTCACTCTGCAGCGGAGTGTGCGCTGATATGAAACTTCCTGGCAGATTAAAACTGTGTGTCCGACCGAGACTCGAATTCGGGACCTTTGCCTTTCGCGGGCAAGTGCTCTACCAACTGAGCTACCAAAGCACGACTCACGCCCGGTACTCACAGCTTTACTTCTGCCAGTAGCTCGTCTCCTAACTTCCAAACTTTACAGAAGCTCTCCTGCGAACCTTTGCAAAGGTCCCGAGTTCGAGTCTCGGTCGGGCACACAGTTTTAATCTGCCAGGAAGTTTCATATCAGCGCACACTCCGCTCCAGAGTGAAAATCTCATTCTGGAAACATCCCCCAGGCTGTGGCTAAGCCATGTCTCCTCTATATCCTTTCTTTCAGGAGTGCTAGTTCTGCAAGGTTCGCAGGAGAGCTTCTGTAAAGTTTGGAAGGTAGGAGACGAGGTACTGGCAGAAGTAAAGCTGTGAGTACCGGGTGTGAGTCGTGCTTCAGTAGCTCAGTTGGTAGAGCACTTGCCCGTGAAAGGCAAAGGTCCCGAGTTCGAGTCTCGGTCGGGCACACAGTTTTAATCTGCCAGGAAGTTTCACCATTTATGGTTCTCACATCCAGCTCACCCCCACCCTGAGATACTTTGGCCCCACACTCGACTGTCATCTCACCTGGACCCCTCATCTTCTGACCATCCAGCAGAAAGCCCATTCCCATCTCCATCTCTGGCTAGACATGGGTATTGCATCCTTCCACCATCCTTACAAATCCCTCATCCACCCTATCCTCTGTTATGCCAGCATTGCTTGAATCTCCGCCACCCCCCCCTCCCGCTTTTATGAGGCTCTCCTAATCTTTGAATGCCACGCGCTCTGCCTTGCCTTCTGTATCTGCCTTCCTTCCTCCACATGACTCCTGAATGACCTCATCCCCTTCCCCAACCTCCTCCTTTTCCTCCAACATCCCCGCATACTTTACACTGTCTGCAGGCTTGTTCCTCCCATCCCCCTGGTTTCCTCCTTCTTCTCCACCCCCACCCATTGCCACACCTCTATTGCTGTATCCCTCCCTCTCTACACCTCCACACCCTCCATCGCCTTCATCAGGGAAATTTCCAGCACCTCCCCCTTCTGGATGTTGAATTTCGCCATGACATCTACCCTTACTACCAACTATAGCCTGGCCTTGTTCCCCCCCCCCTCCTCAGGGCCCCCCTTTTTCCCCTCCCATCCTTCTCCCAGAGTGGATTTCCCTCCTTCCCCCTGAGTCCCTTCTCCCTCTTCTCGGTTGTTTTCCTCTCCAATTACTTCCCTTCCCAGCCCTCCTTTGGCGCACCCACCAGCTCATCCCTCTTTCTCTCCCCTCTTTCTCACTTCCTTTTGCCTTATCCCTTATCTCCCCCTCCCCCATGGCAGATTCTCCCAGGTTTTTATTCATTATCAAGTATGCTATGTTTGTGTTGTGTTTGGTGCCATATACTATCATCAAGTGAGGTGGTTTTAATTGTGTGCTTCCAGTGTTTTTTAAGTGCGCTACGCATTGCCAGCTGCTTTCTTTTTAACTTTATGTCGACATTTTACCTGTCCCCCAGTGCATGTCCCTGTATTAGTGTGTATTTTAACTCCCATAATCTCCATTTTATATCCCCCTTTTTTATCCCCCTTTTATGTTAGAGTTCGCCTTCTGTCTTTGTAAAGCTCTTTGGCTGAAGAGTAGTGGACTGTGCCGCTGCCAGCCCTCCTTTGCCTGTGTGGGGTCGGGAAATGAAACACCAATAAAGAAAAAAAAAGGCTCGAACTCCGGACTCTTTGTACGATAAACCAATGTGTAATCGACTTCACCATGAAAACTCTGCATGGGACATGGTCACAGTTATGCTTGTTCTGTGTTGTATAGGTCTCTTACTTTCTCCTGGATGACGGATCATAGCACAAGCTATACCAGAATTTTGGTTGATACTTTGTTGATATACAATGTTTGGTATCTATCTGACTGTGTATCATTTGGAGGTGTTGGTAATAGTGACCTACATTCTTGTTGTACTTAAATTTTCCTAGTTCCTGTATGTGAAAAATGGTCTAATTTTTAAGAAAAGTCAGTATTCTGTGCCCTTGCAGTTTCTACACAGAGTTATGCGTCTCCATATTCATCATACACTGCGAGTCACTGTAAACAGTTTGTCAGGAGACGCTGGTTACTCTGTTCCTTTTTCAATTCGCCAATAGAATGTGGCAACAATGTCTCCTTCTGTGCCTCTGTGCGATCTGTTATTTCCTCAACGTTGCCTGCAAGATCGCTGCTACATGCGTAAGTGGCTGGAGAACTTTCGTGGTTTCTGTGCTGTAAGATGAGTCTTGGAGTTTTCCATGCTCGTTCTTCAGAGATGTGCTGCGTCTTGCTTCAAGATTTTGGCACATAACATGTTGCAACATTTCTGTTACCATAGTCTCTCAAGATAGTCAAACAAGCCTCTGGACATTCGCGCCATCTTTCTCCTATTGATAGCACTGCCAAATCGGATAACCATTCCTCAATCACTGTTGAACGCAGTTATCTTCAAAAAATATATTTATCTTGGAAAATAACGACGTATGTTGTATTAGATATAACAGGACGGCTGTGCATATGTAGTGGTGACTCTGCCTCAGATCCATAAGTCTTGTAAACCATAGATTTTAATATGTGTGCTTTACATAAAGTTCTTATGAACATTAGCAGTACTGGAAATAAGAGAAACGTCACAAGAAAATATCATTGAAAAACTAACAAGGGAAGGTCACGACGTTGGGATCACGAATTTACTTAAAACTTCGTACACCTTCACTACCCCATTAAAACAACGTAATAAGCGATTACTAAGATGCACTACTGTGCAATTCCGAGAAAAATCGCAAGAGAAGTTTCTCGCGTCTATTATGCATCTCAAAAGTCAGTGTAGTCAAGCCGTTAGCGTTCGCGTTTTAGAAGATGGTCATGGGTGGGGCCGCGGTTCGTATCCGGCTAACACGTTTTAATGCGCATTTTTCATCTCTTGTCACTTTCTTTAATTTATTAGAGATTTGAGAGGTAATATAATGAAAAAAGACCCACGTCCAGTTTCATGAAATTGTGGAGAATTTCAGATGTTATTTGACTAGTTACTATCTATAATTAAATTTTCAAAGACGAGGGACGGGCTTTGAAAGCCCAGGTCAAACTTCGATAAATGGTTCAAATGGCTATAAACACTATGGGACTTAACATCTCAGGTCATCAGTAACCTAGACCTTGAACTACTTAAACCTAACTAACCTAAGGACATTACACACATCCATGCCCGAAGCAAGATTCGAACCTGCGACCGTAGCAGCAGCGCAGTTCCGGACTGCAGCAGCTAGAACCGCTCGGCCACAACGGCCGGCAAACTTCGATAAATATTGATGCGTATAACGTTATTCATAATCAGTAATATACACTACTGGAAAAATTGCTTCACCACGAAGATGACGTGCTACAGATGCTAAATTTAACCGATATGCTGTGATATGCAAATGATTAGCTTTTCAGAGCATTCACACAAGGCTAGCGCCGGTGGCGACACCTACAACGTGCTGACATGAGGAAAGTTTCCAACCGATTTCTCATACACAAACAGCAGTTGACCGGCATTGCCTGGTGAAACGTTGTTGTGATGCCTCGTGTAAGGAGGAGAAATGGGTACCATCACGTTTTCGACTTTGATAAAGATACGATTGTAGCCTATCACGATTGCGGTTTATCGTATCGCGACATTGCTGCTCGCGTTGGTCGAGATTCAATGACTGTTAGCAGAATATGGAATCGGTGGGTTCAGGAGGGTAATGCGGAACGCCGTGCTGGATCCCAACGGCCTCGTATCACTAGCAGTCGAGATGACAGGCATCTTATCCGCATGGCTGTAACGAATCGTGTAGCCACGTTTCGATCCCTGAGTCAACAGATGAGGACGTTTACAAGACAACATCCATCTGCACGAACAGTTCGACGACATTTGCAGCAGCATGAACTATCAACTATCAGCTCGGAGACCATGGCTGCGGTTACCGTTGACGCTGCAACACAGACAGGAGCGCCTGCGATGGTGTACTCAACGACGAACCTGGGTGCACGAATGGGAAAATGTCATTTTTTCGGATGAATCCAGGTTCTGTTTACAGCATCATGATGGTCTCATCCGTGTTTGGCGACATCGCGGTGAACGCACATTGGAAGCGTGTATTCGTCTTCGCCATACTGGTGTATCACCCGGCGTGATGGTATGGGGTGCCATTGGTTGCACGTCTCGGTCACCTCTTGTTCGCATTGACGGCACTTTGAACAGTGAACGTTCCATTTCAGATGTGTTACGACCCGTGGCTCTACCCTTCATTGGATCCCTGCGAAACCCTACATTTCAGCAGGATAATGCACGACTACATGTTGCAGGTCCTGTACGGGCCTTTCTGGGTACAGAAAATGTTCGACTGCTGCCCTGGCCAGCACATTCTCCAGATCTCTCACCAATTGAAAACGTTTGCTCAATGGTGGCCGAGCAACTGGCTCGTCACAATACGCCAGTCACTACTCTTGATGAACTGTGGTATCGTGTTGAAGTTGCATGGGCAGCTGTACCTGTACACGCCATCCAAGCTGTGTTTGACTCAATGCCCAGGAGTATCAAGGCCGTTATTACGGCCAGAGGTGGTTGTTCTGGGTACTCATTTCTCGGGATCTATGCACCCAAATTGCGTGAAAATGTAATCACATGTCGGTTCTGGTATAATATATTTATCTAATGAATACCTGTTTATCATCTCCATTTCTTCTTGGTGTAGCAATTTTAATCGCCAGTAGTGTAGTAAGTCACAATGTACTAGGCCACAAGAGCAATGTGCATCGGATGTGCCCTCTACATCACATGTCGCAGGATGGTGTTTCTCATACAGACATGGAAAACATAAATTGAAATTTCATGCAGATACTTAATGCAAATACTCGTGATTTTGTTCTCATTATATTACCTCTCAAATGCCATATAAATTCAGTAATATGAAGACTGATGAAAAAATAGGTTAATAATTACGCTTGAGCAGGAGTCGAACCTTCTCTTCATACAAGTTCGTCTTACGCTGATCACTTGGTCACGAGAACTGTAATGTGCGACACCTACGCACAGATGCATAAGCCATATAATAGACACGTAAAACTTCTCTTGCGATTCTCTAGGAACTGCCAGTGTAGTGCACGTTACTGCTTGCACATTACGTTGTCTTAATGGCCTACTAAAGGTGCACAAAGTTTGAAGTAAATCCGTGATCTCATCATTGTGGCCTCCGTTTCTAAATGATCCATTTTTATCATCTTCGTCACAGGCAGTAAAGAAATGAACAGGTTGCGATTAGTTCTCTGACGTGGTTGTCAGTATTCACTTTCAGAAGTCTATCTTCGTCCGATCTGTGAGTGACTGGGCATTGTGTCATTCGTCTGTTTGAGGAGAGCTGACTTGAATGAGCAAAACTTTGCACTGTGGCTGGTGCTTGAGTTTTCAGTCCCTCTGAGCACTGACAGGAGGAGCGGGTGAGGATACAGAATATAAGATCGTATTGATCTCCATTTTCTCGTATCTAGGTTTTTGTGGAACGGTTAGCAAATCTTTTGCAGGCATAATTGCTGTTTGTGCCCTTGACTTATGACAGTGTCAGCAGTCGGCTCGGCGGAATAAGCCGTGCTTGCGGACCTGTGTGACAAAGCACTTAACACGGTACTTAGCAGCGCGCAGAGTTGCGGGAAAACTGGCTGAATGCCTCGAGGCCGAGGCCCGCAGCTTTCTCGTGGACCTCGCTCGTGCCGTGTCTACGCCGCTGCTGTCTACGCCGCTGCTTGCGGCTGTTGTCAGACACGTGCCAGGCGGGGCTGGGCCCCCTTGAATTGTCCGCGGTCAGCGTTGGAGCGACAGGAGCGTCAAGGTCTACTTCCGCCAGAACTTGTTTGTACTTAACAACGAGCCGATCACTGTGAGTACGTCCTTGAGACCGGGATTGTGATGCTTTAAAATCTCAGCCCACATCCTGTTGCCAGCAAGGTTCTCAATTACATTATTTTATGTTGACTATGCTATAAATATAGCACCAGTCTTGTCCGTCATCTATCAGAGATCATTGGAACGGCGGAAAGTTCCACGGGACTGGAAGAAGGCCCAGGTCATAGCAATCCATAAAAGGTCAGAAAATCGGATGCACATTATTACCGGCCAATTTCACTGACATCGATTTGTTGTATAGTCATGGAACTTATTTTGTGTTCAGACATAATGACCTTTCTAGACTCTGAGAAGCTCATCTGCAGAAACCAGCACGGTTTTAGGAAACAGCGGTCATGCGAGACACAGCTGGCCCTCTTCGTGCATGATATATAACAGGCTATAGATACCGGTTCCCAGGTTGATGCCATATTTCTCGACTTTCGAAAGGCGTTCGACTCAGTTCCGCACTGTCGCTTGCTGCAAAAAGTGCGCGCTTACGGTCTATCCAATGACATATGCAGTATGTCGTCCTGAACGGGGTAACTTCAACAGTAACAAGTGTAAATTTAATTGTGCCCCGGGGCAGCGTAATAGCATCTCTGCTTTTTACGATTTACATAAACGATCTGGTTGATGGTATTGACAGCGGCCTTAGACTGTTTGCCGATGATGCTGTAGTCTACACGAAAGTAGTATCACACGAAAGTTGTGAACAAATCAATGAGGATTTGCAGAAAATAAATGCGTGGTGTAATGACTGGCAGTTATCTCTCAATACTAAGTGTGACCTACTGCGTATAACAAGGCGGAAATCACCATTAATGTATGAGTACAAAATAAATGATCAATCTTTGGAAGCGGTAACATCAGTCAAGTATCTGGGTGTGACTATTCGAAATGATCTCAAATGGAATGATCAGATTACACAAGTAAAGGATAAGGCGAACTCTAGATTGCGGTTTATTGGTAGAATCCTGAAGCTATGCAGTCCTTCAACAAAGGAAATAGCTTACAATACGTTAGTTCGTCCAGTCTTAGAGTATTGTTCGTCTGTATGGGACCCTTACCAGTTGAGTCTGATTCAAGAGATTGAGAAGATCCAAAGAAGAGCGGCAAGATTCGTGACTGGTACATTTAGCCATCGCGAGAGCGTTACAAATCTCATAGAAAGTTTGAAGTGGGACACACTTGCAGACAGACGACGCGCTAAACAGAAGCGGCTGCTCACTAAATTCCGAAATCCAATCTTCACCGAGGATGTAGAGCACATATTATTACCACCAACTTTCAAATCGCGTAATGATCATCATTCAAAGATAAGGGAAATAAGAGTTCTTACTGAAGCGTTCAGACAGTCGTTCATCCCTTGCACGATCCGCGAGTGGAACAGAGGGAGGGAGGGGGGAATATGACTTTGGCACGAGTTGTACCCTCCGCCACACACCGCTTGGTGGGTAGCGGAGTATATATGTAGATATCGTATCGCGAAGCATTTTGCCTTGAACGGAAGCTTTACAAGTCTAGTTAAATTTATAATTCTACTCGTGCTCTTGAGTTCTGCTGCCTAGTACTTGTAAAAACCATAATTCCTGGGATGAGGCCAGTGTGTCCTGGGCAAATGCAATCTGCGAGACAGCGCTCATCACGTCTACGCCGTACGCGCAAACGAGCATCACTTGCGAGCAGCCAGAATCCGCGTCCATCACTGAAGACCACTGCGTGCCTTTCCATCTTCCGAGTGATCCTCTGACAGCACCAGTTCACAGGTGTATGTCGATGCTGTGGCGTGAGTGGAACACGGACTTGAGTATCGCATGCACATAGTCCCACTGATAATAACCGGATCGCATCAGTACGTGTTTACACTTCTGGTTTCACAAGCTCTATTATCTGTGCTGTGGTAGCTGTACGGTCTACCACTGCTGACCTTACGACGATCATGGCTGGCGTCTGTGCTACGTGGACTTCCTAAACCTCGTCTACGGGTCTGAGAATGTTCATGTGACCACTGACATCAGCATCGTTGCATAACGGACGCAACAAGTCCAACTTGTGTGACAGTTCTCCGGAAGGTCACAATTTGATTAAAACTGGATCATTCGGCTGTAGGAAACACGAGTGGGTCTCTGTGGCATGGATGCCTACGTGCTTCACACATTTCCACTACACTGAGCTTTCTGGCTATGAGCATTCACCATTAAAGGGCAGACGAAGATGGCGTTGTGGTAGCTATGCCATGACACTATCGGTTGGCGGACGACGTTGAAACCACTATCAGTACGTCTACTATGCCCCAGTTCGAATATGCCGTCATCGAATTAAAATCGACGTCATTCATCTAGGTGTATCACTTTTTTTCCGGCGGTGTGTATATATGCACCGAAGCGCCAAAGGAGCTGCTATAGGTATGCGTATTCAAATACAGAGATATGTAAAAAGGCAGAATACGGCGTTTCGGTCGGCCACGCCCATATAAGACAACAAGTGTCTGGCGCAGTTGTCAGATCCGTTACTGCTGCTACAATGGCAGGTTATCAAGTGAATCTGAACGTGGTGTTACAGTCGGTTCACGAGCGATGGGATCCAGCACCTTTCAGGTAGGGATGAAGTGCATTCAAAATGGTTCAAATGGCTCTGAGCACTATGGGACTTAACTTCTGAGGTCATCAGTCCTCTAGAACTACTTAAACCTAAGTAACCTAAGGACATCACAAACATCCTTGCCCAAGGCAGGATTCGAACCTACGACCGTAGCGGTCGCGCGGTTCCAGACTGTAGCGCCTAGAGCCGCTCGGCCACTCCGGCCGGCGATGAAGTGGGGATTTTTCCCGTACGACCATATCACGAGTGACCGTGAATATCAGGAATCCGGTAAAATACCAAATCTTCTACATCGCTGCGACCGGCAAAAGATCCTCCAAGAACGACTGAAGAGAATCGTTCAACGTAACAGAAAAGCAACCCATCCGCACATTGCTGCAGACTATAGCCTCTTGAAGAACTAAATTTAAGTTGTGACTTAGTTTTTTTTTTTTTTTTTTTTTACACCATTCCATATGCCACTAATGGTGCATGGTCCGTCATAGGTTTTACCGAAAAATTGACTCAATTTTAGTCCCTTTCGTTCTATAGATCCAATTAATTATTGTTCGACTCCATTACTCGACTCCCAATACCGTTTTATCTTTGACCTGGGTATCCTTACTTCATAATGGTTTCCAAAAAATATTTTTTAACATAATGATAGCCTTCACTTGACTAATCAATTTAACTGACTTTTTCTCTTTTTTCTATTTTTCCTAGTTTCTATTTTTCCTAATTTTTTATTCTTTTCTTTCCTTCAGATGGAAGATGTACCTTGGCATTGCCCAGCCTAGTTACGCTCCCACAATTGCTACTGTCTAGTTATCTCAGTTGTGCGGTAATTACTTTTCGCCTTTCCTCTTACAGCAAAGAACATCCGCACAACGAGGGAATTGTCAACAATACAGGGCTCTTTGCAGCGGTCCCACGCCGTTGCTCGGCAACAGTCCGAGACGGGGCGACTGGTGGGCAACACGAATGTGCCCATCACAGCAGGGAAAATCGTAAGAAAACCGTGAAGTGCAGAAAGATCACGGGGCCACGCTAGCAGTCCGAAGGTAAGCCCTCAACAAACTTCCCAGTTACGTCAATCCGTGGCTCCCATCAGATTCATTTGCATCTTTCTGCTGACACGTAGCAAATTCCTGTAGGCATCATTTAATGAATATGGAAATCTTCGACAGTGCAGTTATGTTTAGGGTGACTCAGTAATGCAAGGTTTGTCTGAAGCAGTCTGCGTCAAAGGAACATGAATTTTATAAATCTTGTAGTTACAGGATATATTCCCGTACGAAGTTTCCGTGCCAAGCATTCTCTTTACTCGCTCGTACAGACATAGTTCGACAAGGCGAGTCCGTTACTGTCGGGGCTTGAAAGAACTGTTTTAGAAGCACGTATCATAAGAAAGGATGCATTTTGTAAGAATTTCCAACGATTAGATACAAATTTCAAACATTAAGCTGTATCTTTGTCAAAAACGTATTTGCCTTTTTAAGCCATAGATGTCTTATGAGCGCAAAGAAACGTGATTTGAAATTGTTGCTTCTGTTTACGCTTATTTAAGGTAGATTAGCGTTCAGCTTTGTGTCAGTGTGGACCGTATCCTAAATCTCAGTATAGTGCGCCCACATTTTCCTGATTCTCGCCTCCGTGGTACTGAATGGGCCTACAGTACGAATACGAACTGCTTATATACTAATTCTTCTCGCTGCCAACTTCGGCGATCAAATGATACTGCGCGCAACAAACAGACGCAGTAATTTTCATCTCATTGCTTAACTCCTTAAGTGAGACTGGTAAATGTATATACCATTGGTCTTACATTATGTGTATTGCTTTATTTACTACGGACAATCGATTTTATTGGTACTAACATATCCACAATAGTTCCTCTGATAAGCATGAATACCATTGTATGTTTCTATGTCAGCAGGGTTGAGATACCATCAAACAAGTGACGAATGTAGAGTTGCGCTCTACCAAAACTACGGTTCGGTAGTTTTGGTACACTAAATAAATGGCGCAGTAAATGGTAGGATTAACGGTAGTATTGGTAGCGAAAGGAACACAAATGAATGAGTAAGAAACAAAATGGGTGGCGACAACTTCTCTTTATTTTTTGTTTGTTTGTTTGTTTATTTTGCACATAATTAGAACACACACCATTTACTGTTACTCCATTGTCTATTTTGTATCCTAACAAAATATAAATTGCATGTTATAAGTAATAAAAATTTGTTGATCGCTCCACATCTGCGCTTTTGTGTAACTAAAGCGGTTAGGTTACTACTGATGCAAGTACAGTTTTCAAGCCAAACATACAAAATATACATAATTATTGTTGTTATTTTGAGCCAGCCGGAGTGGCCGAGCAGTTCTAGGCGCTTCAGTCTGGAACCGCGCGACCACTACGGTCGCAGGTTCGAATCCTGCCTCGGGCATGGACGTGTGTGATGTCCTTAGGTTGGTTAGGTTTAAATAGTTCTAAGTTCCAGGGGACTGATGACCTCAGATGTTAAGTCCCATAGTGCTCAGAGCCATTTGAACCATTTTTTTTTTTTATTATATTGTATTCAATAGAATGTTCTTCATCATGATTGAAGGCAAGATTGCCGGCCGCGGTGGCCGTGCGGTTCTGGCGCTGCAGTCCGGAACCGCGAGGCTGCTACGGTCGCAGGTTCGAATCCTGCCTCGGGCATGGGTGTGTGTGATGTCCTTAGGTTAGTTAGGTTTAAGTAGTTCTAAGTTCTAGGGGACTTATGACCTAAGATGTTGAGTCCCATAGTGCTCAGAGCCATTTGAACCATTTGAAGGCAGGATTGCTCTGTTACTATTGCAAAATGCGAAAGTTGTTCATGATAACAGAAACATGTTTTATATCAGTTCGACTAACTATTGAAATATATATTTTTTGATATATTTTTGTTTTCAGACTTTTTTTGTTTTTCCTTTTGGCGAGGAAATTGCGTTTTCTAGCGTTATATGATAAATTTGTATTCTTTTTCTTATTTTTACTGTAACATCTCTCTGATCCATGTTAAAAATCAACAATTTTCGAATAAAACATGAAAAACACTCATAATTTCAGGTTTGTTATAAATACAGACAGGAGGGTAACTATGCAGAACAAAAATGTTTCGTAGGTTACTCGGCCATTTATATACTCACTCAGTTTCTAGACAGTCCACTGCTTCCGGTTTTTAGGCGAATCCAGTAAGGCACTGATGATGCGCGTGAACACAGGCATCAAAATTCGGCAACGCCCAATATGTATGTAATACACCTAATGTACAGGTAACGTAGGTATGACCTTAACTGACCAAAGCAACTAGCAAAATTACCGTAGTCTACGCTTACTTATGGTAGTCTACGATAGCAAACGGTAGTTTTACAACTCTTCAGTAATAGTTTGATTTTTTTTGGGGTGGTGATTGGGGGGAGGGGGTGACTGGTGCAGCTGTTTATGATTGAGCTACATAGATCC